>NC_136505.1:63637358-63692358 GCF_053919585.1 Euprymna scolopes
CTGCTCATAGGATGCAATGTAGCATTTTATTATAACGATTTAATGTGTCTAAAATTGTGTTCGGAAATTATATAAGATAGTGGCTAATATGTGGCATCCGTTATTGTAAACCCATATATATATATATATATATATATATATATATATATATATATATATATATATATATATATATATATATATATATATACCCATACAGTCCTGTTTTGCAGTTTCGCAGCTCATCAGACAAGCAACTACCTCAAGCCAGGATCGAAACCCAGCCGCCCAAACGACAGTTGGAGCTTCTAATCGTTGCGTTATTCGGCTGCTGCTATACGGGCAGTTGATTAACAATGTTTTGACATTGTCCAAATACCTAAGCTCAATTTGTTTACACAAAGATCATCGCTTTCTTGATCTATTTACGTAATTTATAAAAAAAATGTTTTCTTTCCGTCACAAATATCATTAATTCCGTATACTCACTATTCCATAGCTAACTATAAAATATACTGACCCAAACAGTCATGGATAGTCTACTATTTTATTAAGCTGAATAGTTTAAAATAAGCACATTACATTTATTTATGTTTAATCAACTAATATTTTTGTCACTGTTAATTCGTTAATAAAAAATGGAAATAAATTTAATGTTAGTATGTTTTAAAAAAATATTTTTTCTTATTGATATATATTATAACCTGGAAAAATCTATAATATATATTATAATGTGAAAAAATTCTCAAAAGTAATTAATTTTTAAAATGTTTTAAATTCAATTTTTCTGGAATGTTCAGTTTTAAACAGAATTTTAAGTCAAATTTTCCTACTTTTTCAAAATATTTCAACATAAAAATGATTATTGTCAACTGTATAATAATAAAATCGACAGCAATTTCAAAATGTATTATTGTAAAAGTTTGTCACTAGTGCAGTTTTAACTCCAAAGGATGGGAACCTATAACATATAACTTATTAATATGTTAGCCATAATTAATTCGTAAGGAAAATACAATCCAGCGAACACAAAAAAAAAACACCCCCGATATTTTAAATAACAAAATTTATTTAAAAAAAAAAACTTACTTCCATTATTTGTCGATTTTTAATGTATGCACAAAATGATGACGTTACCGATTTTACGGGGAGCCCTAACGATCTCTACAGACCGTTTATGTTTCCTATAACATCTTCATCTGCACAGGTGCTTGTTGTTTCCATTGGGAGTGCCTTTGTTTTTATTTGTTTTGATAGTTGTTTTTGTTCTTTCTTATTGCTGAGACATGGGACAGTTTTGGTGATGTTGCTTTTTAGAAGAAAAAAGTAAAGTTTGTTTTTAAAACTTCAGCCCTTTTTTTTTATGAAACGCTGACGACGTTTAAGTGATGAAACGACGTTTGAAATAAATGAGTCGATCATTTGAAATCAAACAAATGTTTGACTTCAACAAATTTTATAATGATTATGAATGCATAGTCATGATTAATAATCACACAATCTCTCTCTTTCTCTATCTCTATATATCTCCCTCTCTCTCCCTCTCTTTCCCCTCTCTTTCCTCTCTCTCTCTTCCTGTATCTCTCTATATATTTCTTCTTTTTTCTCTCTTCCTCTCTCTCTCTCCCTATCTCTCTTTCTCAACATCTCTCCCTTTTTCTCTTTCTCTTCCTCATAATTCCCTCTCTCTTTCCTTTTTCTCTTTATCTTATTTTCCCTTTCGCTTTCTCGTTCTCCCTCTCTCTACCTCCCTCTCTTGAATCTGAAATGTTTGTCGCCGTTAAATGAGTTTTGCATTTGTGTTCGTAGCATATCTCGACTTACGTCTGTCTATATACGAATGAACCCTTTTTTGGGATCAACGGCCAGCTAGCACCGTTTGTGTTTGCGTGTATGTATGTGTGCGTCGGGGTGGAGAGGGCTCCCGTAAGCCGTGGTGAAGGCAACCTTTCTAAGAGAAGCAAATCTCTAATTTAAAAAACCATAAAGCGGGAGACCAGTACCCGTATTAAGCTGGTCTGCAGTTTAACTTGTTGCTGGCTATCTTGCTCTTGTTTGTTGCTGGATCTCAAGATTTTGAAACGAGAGAGAGACTTAGCTGTCGTACAAAGCTAAGACTCTGTAATATCATCTGTGTATAGATACTCCCTCACGCATTTGTCTATTGAAATGGTCCTGTAGCAATGGAAGTCATTTTTGGGCTCGTGTCTGAGGGAGTGGCACTCGTCTGACAAGACGTTGCAATCATATATATATATATATATATATATATATATATATATATATATTGTTATAGATCGCCACCTCGACGTTATACATTTTCTCCTATTCGCTAGCAATAGGCTAAATATTAATATTTGTTTTGAACTGAGCAAAGGTCCACTAATCCATTCTTGTTTTAAAACTTAATGTTAAAGTCAGACTGAGGGAACGAGAACGGATAACCACATTTATTTCCCATTTACTTGACTCCCCGCGAGGGCAGTGTTGGACAAAAGATCAAGCTTTGATGTGAGGAGATCCAGCTTCCTATAGAGGGGCGCTCTGGACAAAGACGGAGGTAGAAATTGTCTCAGTCATGAAGCATTCTCTTCTATTGACCGAGGACAGAAAAAGTAAAGTCTAGCAGCAGAACAGATACTGCACTGTGATCCGGTCTCGAAAGCCAAGGATTCAACCGGCAGATATTTCATCAATTAAGAGGTAAAGAAAGAGATTTCATCAATTCTATTTTTGGATCGGATTGCGAAGCAGAGAAGTAGAAGGCAGAAAGTGATACTCCTCCCTTTTCCCCCATTTCTTTTAAGACTCAGATTCTGACCTCATGCAGTCCTTTTTTCGCTGCGGCCGTCGAACGGAAAGGAAGCATCTCTCCTTGTGAGAGAGGAGACGACTTCTCACCTCGTGGGAAAGGAGACGCCTCCAATAATTTTTTTTAAAAAGAGGAAAAAGGAACACTATTTTGGAAAACCGAAAACCAACGAGAGATATGATACGAAAAGCGGATGATAAGAAAAGAAAAAAAAATGGAATAACTGTGAAATTATTATTTGAACTTTCTTTCCCCACAAAAGGATTCTCTCGAACTAAATACGTTGCTAACAAGTTGTGAAAAGAAAATAACAAAAAAGGGAAACAGAAAAAAGAGAAGATAAAAATAAAAAGAACTATGAATGTAAATTTCGTTTCTCCTTCTATCAGACGGAAGTTAATTAAACTTAATAATTAATTTTCCTCATGGTGTCGCGTAATTTCTAGTTACGCTGTTAATCTCTTTCAAAGACTTTCGCTCAGTTCATATGTTTAGAAATATTCCAACCCCCTTAATTTTGAATATATTCTTTTCGTTGGATTTTTTAAATCTTTAATAAACCTATTTTTATATTATTTGGAAGTGCTTTTGCCGTTATTTCTCGCATGCTGTTTTGTTCAATCTTTGTGTTTATTGTTATATATTAAGTGTTGAGAGATTATGTTGAAAATGGCGGTGAAGAATCAGTGCAGTTCCGATTTTTAGTGTTAGGTAATTCCCAGTAACAAAGATGGCGGCGAACAATCAGTGCAGTTCCGATCTTAAGTGTTAAGTAATTCCAAGTAACAAAGATGGCGGCGAACAATCAGGGCAGTTCCGATCTTAAGTGTTAAGTAATTCCCAGTAACAAAGATGGCGGCGAACAATCAAATGCAGATTCGTGACATAGCCGACGGATAACTGATTGAATCCAAAATTCGACAATTTTTATAGTAACTTTGGAAACTTTTCATTGGTTGATTACCACAACCGGTGGTTATAAAAACGATCGTCGAAATCACTGGTGTCATACCCCCATCACAAGTCCATTGTGATGGGATGTGTCTCCTAGCCGCTTCGGCTGCAGGGAGACAGGGTAGTACAAGTCAAGGATTCGTCACTTGACACTCAGCCCAACAGGTGAGGGGCCGGGAACCGGCCCAGCACCTGTTGGACTGAGGTACACCGCCTGGGTAATACCTAAGAGGTCCACCCTCCCAGGCCATGCCACCGGGCTTTCCGGTGGGGCAAGTTTATTGCTTGCTGCTTGAGGCGCCCCGACCGGGGAATGCCGACGGGGTTACTCAGGCAATTTTTAAAATTGCAGGAGTGCCCCTCCTTTAGGGGAGCTTGCGGGGTTCCCACTTTCCAGGCCTTGTGCCAAATATTTCCGATGTGGGCGGCAATTAAATAACTGCACCCATCACAAGTCCATTGTGATGGGATGTGTCTCCTAGCGGTTTCAGCTGCAGGGACACAGGGTAGTACACGTCAAGGATTCATCACTTGACACTCAGCTCAACAGGTGAGGGACCGGGAACCGGCCCAGCACCTGTTGGACTGAGGTAGGCCGCCTGGGTAATACCTAGGAGGTCCACCCTCCCAGGCCTTACCACCGGGCTTTCCTGTGGGGCAAGTTTATTGCTTGCTGCCTGGGGCGCCCCGACCGGGGAATGCCGACGGGGTTACTCAGGCAATTTTTAAAATTGCAGGAGTGTCCCTTCTTTAGGATAGCCTTCGAGGTTCCTACTTGCCGGCCTTGTGTCACATGTTGCTGATGTGGGAAGCAATTAAATATATACCCCTATTACTCGTGATGGGGAAGGTCTCCTAGCGGCTTCGGCTGCAGGGAGACAGGTAGTAGTACTTGTCAAGGATTCGTCACTTGACACTCAGCCCGACAGGTGAGGGGCCAGGAAGCGGCCCAGCACCTGTCGGACTGAGGTACCCCGCGTGGGTAATACCTATGAGGTCCACCCTCCTAGGCCTTGCCACTGGGCTTTCTGGTGGAGTAAGTTCATTGCCTGAAGCGCCCCTACCGGGGAATGTCGACGGGGTTACTCAGGCAATTTTTACAATTGCAGGAGTGCCCCTCCTTTAGGGGACCCTGCTTGATCCCCACTTTCCGGCCTTGTGCCACTTTGTGCCGAGGTGCGCGGCAAATAAATAACTACCCTCATTACTCGTGATGGGGGAAGTCTCCGAGCAACTTCGGCTGCAGGGAGACAGTGTAGAAGTACTTGTCTGGGATTCTTTACTTGACACTCAGGCCAACGTGAAGAACCCTATAGTGGGTGAAACGCGGAATATTCAGTGTAGCTTAATCGCCATATAAATTTTATAACTTACTATCTAGCTCTACCTACGTATTGCGCACTTTTGAAGTAAATACTTAAAGTTTACGCATAAATATATACTTTCGTATATTAATTTTATATGGGTAAATTAAGTAGTTATATATATATATATATATATATATATATATATATATATATATATATATATACATATATATATATACAAATACATACAGATATGATCCTATTCAAATACATACATATATACATATATTTATATATACATACACACAAACACATACAAATATACATTTTTTTAACAAAAACTGGAAACATTCTGTTAGGTATTAGTTGGTTAATTTGATTAGTAAGATAAAAATGGTTGCATTTAAACGTCGTGCCCGGGACAATTTACAATCTATTATTATTATTTTTGTGTATGTGTGTGATTTCGACTGCTCATACTTCTCTTTTTGGGTTTCTATAAAGAGATTTATTCATGATTAGATTCCAAAAAGTTAGGCTATAAAATATTTAATTTTATTCTTTTTATAGGTTTAGTGAAAATGTCAGCTATATTATTCTCAGATGTTACATAACTAAGAGTAATAGATTTTTTACTTATTTCATCCCTTATGAAATGATATCTGATATCAATATGGTTTGGCCTTTAGTGAATCATAGAATTATTTACTAATAAGATACTACTCTGGTTGTCACAATGAATTATTATAGTTTTTTTTTTTTACTTAGATCTGGTTTTAAAATAGATTTTAGAAGGGTGTTCAGAAAAATTGCCTCCTGCGCGGAATGGGTGAGGGCCACAAATTCTGCTTCACAAGTAGAAAGGGCAACAACTTGTTGTTTTTTAGTTTTCCAAGAGATCATAGGTCCAGTCTTTGACAGTCTAAAACCGTATCCCGTTATACTTTTTCTATCCCCAATCTGAATCTGCAAATCCTTCTAAATTTAAAGGATATGTTGACTTTTAAAATATTAAAGATTGTTTCTTGGTTCCTCTTAGATAAGGAAGGATTTGTTTTGCACAATTAAGGTTCTTAATTGTCGGTCTTGATAAGTTTTGAAATAGCTTTGTTACAGTGTAACATATATCAGGCCTAGTGGCGGTCATCAAATATATGAGACTTCCAATCATTTCTCGGTATAAATTTTGTTTCGGTCTCTATATTTTTATTTATATCCATCTCAACGGGAGTTGTACGCGGTTTGCAATCTTACATTCCGAACTTGAGCAGAAGTTTTTCAACGTACCGTGATTGGTTCATTGTTATAGTTTCATTTTCACAGATAAATTTTTTACCGAGGAACCATGACAATTGTCCAAGATCGGACATTTTAAATTTTTTGTTTAATTTATTTTTAACGTCTTTTAAAGTGTTGTCACAATTTGAGGCGAGTAATATATCGTCAACCTAAAAAAACAAAATCAACAATTTATTACCTATATTTTTTGGTATACATGCACGCGTCTACAAGACATTGCTTGAATTATTGTTCTATCAAATAATTATGGAATGTTAAATTCCAATTGTGAGCACTTTGTCTTAGTCCGTATACCGATTTATTCAGTTTCCACACGAATTTTTTATTTTTCATTTTAAATCTCTCTGGAGGGTTAATATAGATTTCACAGTCAATCAGAGCATTTAAATAAGCATTTTTTTACTTGTGTTGAGCGGTAAATAGTAATAATATTCTAATTGTTGTTAAATTTGTCGTTGGTGAAAATGTTGCAAAGTATTCCACTCCATAAATTTGTGAAAAACCTTTTGCAACAAATCTTGCTTTAAAAGTTTCACTGCCAGAAGCTGTGATTTTTTTTTTAAACCCCAGCGTGAAGAAATAATATTCTTATCTTTTGGCTTTGCCACTATTTCGTATGTGTTATTTTCAGATAAAGCGTTCAATTCAGATTCCATAGCTTTTTTCCATTCTTGGTGATTTGATGAATTAATAGCCTCATTATAACTTTCCAGTGCGATTTTCAATAAGTAACACTAATCCACTGCGTAGTTTTGTATCTTTTCAATTTTTAAGAAATCTGGCCTTTTTCGCTCCCTTATTGGGTATCATGTATCTGGTTAATATTTTCGTCAGAAGTTCTACTGTAATTGTCGTCGTTATTTATATTTTCATTCTGATCGATTAAGATACTAGGCAATATTTCTTCACGGCTTTCGTCCACTGGCTCGATATTTTTTAAATTTAATGTATCATTGAATTTTACACATGTAACCCTTTTTATGTCATTTTGGTCTGAAAAGTAGATTAAATACGCTGGACAGTTTTTATCGTAACCTACAAAAATACCTTTTTCGCTTTTAGTATTTAGTTTACTGGTATTTTCTATAAATACAAAGCAATCTGAACCAAATATATGCATTCGGTTTATTTTTGGTTTTTACACCGCAAAAAGCTTCATATGGTGTTTTGCCTAATCTTCTATTGAACTATCTATTTCTGGTATATGCTGCTACCATTAAAGCATACGTCCATAAACTATGCGCTAATTTCGATTCGATAAGTAGACATCTTGCCATCTCAAAAAGGGTCCGCCATGCTCTTTCAGCAGTGCCATTTTGAAATGAGGAATATGGCGCAGATTTCTAGTATGTAATAACATGGTTAATCAATAGAAGTTCAAAGTCTTTACTAGTAAATTCAGTCCCATTGTCTGAGCGAATACATTTTACCGAGCCGTACGGGGCAATATCAGCTAAATATTTCTTAATGGCGAGGATAGTGTCGGATTTGGGTTTTAGAAAATAAACTATAATTAAACCGGAAAAATCATAAACAAAGTTAAAAACGTACCTTAGATTATTTCTCCCCATCGGGTTGATCTGACCTGCCAAGTCACAGTGCACAACTGAGAGAATTTTCGTGGCCTTTTTGTCTGGTGTTTTGCTTATATATTTTGTCATTTTCCCTTGTGCACAAACATCACAATTTGGGAGATCGTCTTAAAGTATTATTTTCATGCCTTCGACTACATTTGGTGATTTTTTAATATCAGATGTATTGCAGTATCCTAGAATTTTATGCCAGGTTTCCAAGTCGTGACAGGCAGTTTTTGAGAGAACCCTGCTGGAAATCCCTTCTATGGTACCAATTTTCAAGAATTCTGGCGAGAGAACTGACCCCTTAAATTATTGCCCGCTTAGCCTTCTCCTGCTTTTCACCAAAATATTTGAGTCTTTAATTAATCAAGCTCTAGTCCATCACCTTACAGCTACTAAACTCCTGACCGACAAACAATATGGATTTAGGTAAGCACGTTCCACAGCAGACATCCTTACTGTAATCTTTGAACGTATATGCCGTTCACTAGACAAAACAGGGGAGGATAGAGCGGTAGCTCTCGATATATCTAAGGCTTTTGACAGAGTGTGGCACGATGGTCTTCTAAGGAAAATTAGATCATATGGTATCACCGGAAAAATACATAATGTAAGTAAATCCTTCTTAAGTAAAAGAAAAATCCAGGTTGTCCTCGACGGTCGTACATCAGGGGTCTATCCTTGGACCTTTATTATTCCTGATATTCATAAATGATCTCCCTGATAAAATTGTTTCGGAAATGGGTATATTTGCTGATGACACCACTGTCTATAACAGGCACAAGAGGAAAACAAATAAGCACATATCTAAGGAAATGGCAGAAACACTAGAGAATGACCTCAAATCTGTAGTGGAATGGAGACAAAAACGGATGGTCACATTCAATGATGCCAAGACTAGGCTTGTCTCCTTCAATTATTACAAGAAACCTTCTCTACCACCAATAGCAATGGCCAAGATCACATTACCCGAAAGTACCTTCATTTAAACTCCTCGGTCTAACGTTTACAGGAGAGATGAACTGGAATAGATACATTGAGAACATTGCCAAGGCTGCTGCGAGGAAGGTGGGTTCTCTCTACTGTGCTAGAAAACTACTTACGCCTGAAAGTATTTTGTACCTCTATAAGGCCCCCATTCGCCCATGTATGGAGTATTGTTGTCACATTTGAACTGGTGCATCTGCTACTTATCTCTCACTCCTGGACAAGGTCGCCAATCTGATATCCGCTGTCCCATCGACGAAATGTTACATCCCTCTGCCTGTTTTACAAGTACTTTAATGGTGAATGCTACAAGCACTTGTACTCCCCCCCCCCCGACGTAAATATCCCGATAAACCCGACAAGCAGCTAAATCCCACTCCTACACAGTGGATATCCCTAGGTGTAAGAAAGCCTTCTACTCCAATAATTTCTTCCTCAGAACTGCTAGATTTTGGAACTCCCTTCCGGGATTCTGCTTTCCCAACTGTACTGACATGCAGAAGTTTAAGTGTAATGTGAACAGACATCTTGCTGCTCATCTCCCTTCATAAAATCCCTGCAACTTATGTCCCCGATAGTAGCCTCTTATTTCAAAGTGGCAGTTTGCTTTGTTTGGGGTGAAAATTGAATAAAATAAAATAAAATAAATAAATAAATAATACAATCGGCCATTTTCTTTAATTTCAAATACAGTTCCATTACGGTATATCAATTTTGACTTGTTTTGTCCAAACTTTATATTCGCACCTTGTTTAATAGCAGCCTGCACGGAAAATATGGCTTGCTTAAATGTAGGTATGAACAGAGCATTTTTAGAATACAGTTACAAATTTCGCCTTTATTATTTTTTAGTGATATTTTAGCATCACCTCTTTTCAAGACTATATAATTTATTTGACTACCGTCGGCAAGTTCGACAAAATGTCTTTGTGGATTAAAGTTTGAATCAAAATTAACAAAATCAGATTCCAGTCTACAAGGAGATTTTTACCGTTTGTGGTATTGTCAAAGTTACATGTGAATAGAAATGTATGTTCTTCATTGTAAGTTCTCAACGTTTTTTATGGAGCCCATTTTTGAGCTTTTATATCGACATTGGAAACTTTTGTTGTTGGGTCGTCCACAATTATAGCAGATAATTTTATTCTTTTTCTTGTGAAAATTACTTTTAGGGAAAACATTGCGGTGAGATACGTAATTTGTTAGTGTCTGTTTTCGAGAAGAATTTTTGAACTTCATGATATTGCTGGAATTATTATTGTCCACGAGCATTCGATTCGTCTCTTCGTAACTGCGCATTGCCACTTTAAATTCACTGAAATTTATGGGTTTGTCTTTTAACAGTTGTAAATGGTTTAAAATCGGCTAGAAGTCCCTTGAGGGTCATTTATATCAACAGGCTATCGCTTATTATGTCACCTGAGAGTTTTAAGGCATTGGCGGTTGTTTCTGTCCTTATAACGTAGGCGGTAATAGTTTCATCCTCGTTCCGTGTTAGAGACGTTAGTTATGTATATAATGATATAATTCTCGGCTTCCCTTTTGAGGAATAATGCTCTCTTAATATGCTCAATGCTTTCCGTCCATCATCCAAAGCATTTCTTATAATCAGACAGACTTCTATCGTCTAAGCATTGAATCATTTCTGCAAAAACAGTCGCGTTTTTTTTTTCGAGAACTTCGGGATCGTTAGGATTCCCTGTTGAAGATTGTATCACTTTGTGTAGTTTCCGAATCCTTAGATACCCCAAAAAATCTTACCTGCCACTATTCGAATTTAGATTCCGAACCTGTTAAGTGTTGATACATTATGTTGAACAAAGATGGTGGTGAAGAATCAGTGCAATTCCGATTTTCAGTGTAAAGTAATTCCCAGTAACAAAGATTGCAGCGAAGAATCAGTGCAGATCCGATCTTAAGTGTTAATCAAATGCAGGTTCGTGGCAGAGGCAACGGCGAACTTATTGAATCCAAAATTCGACATTTTTTATAGCAAATTTGGAAGCTTTTCATTAGTTGGTTATTATAACTTGTGGTTATAAAAGCGATCGTCGAAATCATTGGTGTCATGTCCCCCATTAGGAGTCAAAAACATTTAACAATGTCTCTCCCGCTCGTCTAATATTCATCGTTTTTATTCCTTTGTTTGCTATTTATTTAATTCCTCCTTTTCTAGCCCCCCCCTTATGTCATGGGGGCTTGTCCGGGAATTTTGAACCAAGTTGTGAGTTAAACTCCGAGCCATAAATATTTTTGTAAGTGAGACACACGGAACAGGCGAACACAAGCGAGAAATAACGAAGGGTGTAGAAAAATGACTAATGTAGAAGAGTTTCTAGAGTCGCCTAAGGATTATATTATAGCGATAGAAAGACATTACGGACTAGATATTAGACCTACTCTTCATTAGAGCATAGTTAATTCCTAGAGTAGATGAATATCTTAAAAGTCAGAATAAAAACGTTAGGACAGGAGTGGATAGCTTCATAGAATCTCCCACATTCGAAGGATTGCGTGGTTTGAAGAAAGAATACATTTTGGTAGTAGGAAAACATTATAAGTTAGATGTCACAACAACCATGCGGAAGACACAGTTAGAAAGAATAGTAACGATACATTTAGTTGAAAATAAGATCTTCGACAAAGCCGTGTTAGAATTAGTACCGACTGCGGAAGAAAAAAATTCGTAGAGACAGAAAAAGCAAATGTTAAAATAAGACAAGGGACCGAAGAAATAAGCAAAATAATGAAAGAACATGTAGGTGCAATAGCAATGTTCACTAATAGTTGTACGAATTTCCCACCCCAACTAGTTTGCATGTGTAACAATATATATATATATATATATATATATATATATATATATATATATATATATATATATATATCAGGGTTACTGGGTGTTGCCCAGGTTCGGCTGTCGAGTAGCATCTTTAAGAGTTGCTGTTGTTTTTTTTTTCAGTGTATTCTTTTCTTGATACGCGAGAGCATAAAAATAAAACATAAAATTCTCTGAAGGGTAATCACACTTCAAACCGAGTAGATCGGCACTATATATATATATATATATATATATGTATATATATGTGTGTGTGTGTGTGTGTGTGTGTGTGTGTGTGTGCGTGTGTGTTAAAGATATATATATATATATATGCGTGTGTGTGTGTGTGTGTTAAAGATATATATATGTGTGTGTGTGTGTGTGTGTGCACAAAACCATTTCATATATGCACATTTATAGTACAAAATGATATGTATTACATATCTATATATATCAGTATTATTACAACAGTACTCAGTACGTGTAAGCTACATAGAAACATTTAAAGTACGTGTAAGCTACATAGAAACATTTACAATTTCATGTCAAAGAATGTATGCGTATGTATAGCTTACTTATCAAGAGTATATTTTCCACATCTACGCGTTTTTCTCCATCTAATCTTTGTCAATGATGTAAATCGTCCATGTAGCTGCTTCTCTTCACAATTTGCTATTCTCGATTTTATATTTTCCAGTAATCAGATTTTCTGTAGTTTGCCTTACAATTTTCTAGTTATTTTCTAGTATCATCCACTCGATTTTCTATACTTATCTTTCTCTTTTCCTCTTTTTAACATAGTCAAACTAATCTTTCGGTGTAAGACATTAATTTCCTGGATTTTATTTCAAGTGTATGAGTTCTTCTTTTGTCCATGCCATGAACTGTCTAGAAGTCTCTCTATAAACATTGCTCACGTGTTTATTGCTTTTATTATTTTTAACTACATAATTTGATTTCTAAGTGTTTTGTTCATTGCCAATATTCCTTCATAATATTCTTTTTTATTTCTGCTGATTTGAATGCGTCCGCTTCCAGGATTTCCAAGTATTTATAAATGGAAAACAAATGAACAAATATCTAAGGTAATAGCCAAAATTTTAGAGAAAGCCCTCCAGTCTGTAGTGAAATGGGTTGATATGGTAACATTCATTGCTGCCATGACTAAGCTTCTTTCCTTTAATAATTACAAGAAACCTTCTCAACCATTGATAGCCATTGCTAATGATACACTACCTGAAAGCTCTTCATTCAAACTCCTCGACTCGTTGTTTACATGGAATTGGAGCAAATATACCGAGGGGGTTATCAAGACTTATCATGCTAAAAAGTTACTTACATCTGAGAGTATCTCTATAAGGCCACCATGCATGGAGTATCGTTGCCACATTTTAGCTAGTGCATCTGCTACTAGTTTCTCACTCCTAGACAGGGTTCAAAAAGAGTGTCACACCTAATAGATCCCGCACTGTCAGCTAGACTTCAACCTCTGTCGCATCGATGAAATGTTACATTTTCAGTGTAGGGGTAGGAGTTTGCAGGCTATTTGGGGGGGGGTATTTACGTCAAGGGGTACAAAAGCTTATTCGTCGGAGCATCTTCTATTAAAATACTTTTTACAAGTATTTTAATAGAAGGTGCTCCGACGAATAAGACTTTGTACCCCTTGACGTAAATACCCCCCCAAATAGCCTGCAAACTCCTACCCCTACACTGTTAAGATCCCTAGGTGACGGAAAATCTTCTAAAATAGTTTATTTCCTTGAACTGTTAGACTTTGGAATTTCCTCCCAGATCAGCGTTTCCTTGACTGAACTGACATGCAAAAGTTCAAGTGTAATGTGAACAGACATTTTGCTGTCCAACTCCCTACACATTACCCCTGCAAATTTTGCCCGACATAGTAGCCCCTTACATCCAAGTGACACTGTGTCTTGTTTGAGATTACGCTGTTTCAAGTGTTCCCCTTTTCATATCTAGTAGTGTGCATTTCCCCTTTCAGATTCCATTCAAATATCTTGATTGAAGATACCTGCTGCATTTATTAGCATTTCTAATTCTTTTTTTTTTTTTGTTCTTTTTTTGTTTTGTTTATTTTTTTAAGAAAAGCTTTTGGTGTTCTCTGGAGTCTGAGTGACAATAAGTCTCACCAGATTTCCAGTACTCTCCACCTCTTTTGATAATCGGTGCAGATGAATCTGCGTTATCGCAACAGCCGCTTACCATTTATTTGGCAGCGACCATTAGTCTTCACTGGAATATAGGTAGCAATAAGCCTCTCCAATGTCCCAGTTCTTTTCGCACTCATCCATTCGAGGTCTGGCTAGTGCTTTCTTTTTTCAGTCTTTTCATCCTTTTCGACCCTTTGGTGCCTGTTAATTTCAATCCCTTCCCTCTTTTTTTGTTTTGATGTGAGTAGGTGGTGTGTTAATTTACAATTATAGTTTCAGTTTTCTTGCTTCCATGTGGTGTTTCTGTGTGCTTACCACTGTAACAGTTTCTATATGTCTGGTTTGCGCCTGTGGCTCATGTTATTTTTATTACATTTTTACCCCCAAAAAGGCACAGTGCCACTTTGATGTAGAGGGCTACTATCAGTGACATACGTTGCAGGGATACTATGAAGGAAGTTTAGCAGCAAGATGTCTGTTCACATTACAGTTGAACTTCTGCATGTCAGTACAGTTGGGAAAGCACGAACCCGGAAAGGAATTCCAACGTCTAGCAGTTCTGGGGAAGAAACTTACATCTAGGGATCTCTACAGCGTGGGACTTTGCTGCTTGTCGAGTGTGTCGGGGGAATTTACATTGAGAGAATACAAGGGCTTGTAGTTCGTCGGAGCATCCACCATTAAAATACTTGTAAAACAGGCAGAGGTATGCAACATTTCGTCGATGGAACAGAGGTGGAAGCTTAGATGACAGTTCAGGACCTATCAGATTGGTACCTCTCTTTTGAACCCTGTCCAGGTGTGAGAGATTAGTAGCAGATGCACCAGCCCAGATGTGACAACAATACTCCATACATGGGCGAATGGTGGCCTTATAGAGGTACAGGGTACTTTCAGGCGTAAGTAACGTTTATTAGTCTCCGCATTCAAGCGTTTTCCTTAATATTCCAGCTATTTTTCATTATTGTTATCCGTTGTATCTTTTCAGCCATCCCTTTGATTCCAATTTCTCCCATTCTTTTTTTCGAATATTTTTGGTATTGTTTCAAGTGCTCCTACTATAATTGGTTATATCTTAACTTTATTCATCTTCCATTTGCCTTTCAGCTCTCTGGTCAGTTTTTTGTATTTGCTTTGCTTCTCCCTCTCATTGGTTTTCACTCTATGATCTGCTAAGATGGCAAAATCTACACTCTAGCAGGACTTTTCAACTTGTTAAGTATTATTGTTGTGGTGTTAGTGGTTGAATAATTGACGAGATAGACGTAGTAACAATTAAATAAATATGTATTAACAAAAATGCATAAAATAAGTAATTGAGCAATATCTTTGCTCACTGCTGGACTATTAATTAGTAACGACTATACTCTCCGCGTGTCTGTTTATGACTCCCTTGGTAAAACGGTTCTCGTTACCCGGAAGTGACGTCATGGATGGAAGCGATGGCATGGAATAGTTCATTATTCCAAGTAGTAATGTAATGCTATGACCCTTTAGGCTGTGATCATAGCGTAGTATCTGTTAACTGTGGAAAGCGGGAGCAATGGTCAAAACATTATTATTATTGTTATTGTATTCTTATTAATTGATTTGAGCGACGGATGCTCGCTGGTTCAGTTATTATGATTAGAAGAATAAACAATTAAATTGCGAAAGAAATGATTGACGTATGAATCGCAAAAAGAATGCGAAAATAGAAAATAGATGTAAACATTCTTTTGGATTTGGATAAACAAATAACTAGTTGTGGATTAGATTGGTATGAGACACGTAATTAGGTGACGTAAGAGAACACGTGATGTAGTTAGTTTTGGAGAGATTCAGAGAGTTGAGGATTGACCACCAGAGCAGACAGACGTCTAGACAAGGGTGGACAGACAGCTAGGAACGGGCTGTATCAACAGAAAATGTAGAAACGGCAGATCATGTGAAAACCATTTGAGACAACTGTATTAAATTTATATCATAAAAATATAAAGAGTTGTTTTAATGGTTTCACAAATAAGAAGAGATGTCTCAATTGGTTGGTACTGATCGCTTCATGGTTCGTCACGGAGCAGTAGGAAGTTAAAAGTTATTATTCTTACATATGAACTGTAAAAATATCCCGTGCAATAAGTCTGATACAATATGACTCGGTTTACACGTCAATATCATGTCCCCTGGCTAAACAACATACATACGATTTATACGTTTATTATCTGTCTGTTAAAAGAACAATATCTTACATCCACTAGATAACACATGACACGTTTTAATATATCATCTCCTCCAATATAAACCAATATACAACAAGGGTAATACAGTAAGGGAGCGTCCCCAACACCCCCTCCCAAGCTTTTTGTTCGTAAAATCTGTTAATTTCTTACGTTTAAGATCAATCATTAGTGGATCGGTGACTTCTTTGCCGAACCAATCGTTTTAGTTTAGGTGTTGTTTGGGGAAGTTTCGAGATTTAATGAATCGAAAATAGTGTCGATCGGTTCTCCCCCCAACGGCGGTGTATCGCTGGTGTCATTTGCTCGACATCTTCTAAATTGGTTTTGGCCACGCTTAACTTTTTAGTAGCATTTTTCTTTGCTCTATTAGGCATAACTTTTAACTAGCATTTTTCTCCGATCTGTTACGCTTAGCTTTTAAGTAGCATTTTTCTTTGATGTCATACTTAACTTTTAACTAGCATTTTACTTCGACTGGTCACGTCTTAAGTCCACACTAGCTATCTGTCACACTTGCTGAAACGTAAACGTGACGGAAGTATTTTCTTTACTCTGTCACGTTTAAATTTTAATAGCATTTTTGTGCTGTTAAGCTTGTTAAACTGTCATTTTTATATTTTCTAAAATATTTATTTAAAAGCCGTTTTCGTATATTGATCTTTTTCGCGTAAATTTGAAATAACAATTTTTTGTTTCGTTAAATATTAACCCGTATTTACACGTGCCTGTTAATCAAACGGATACAATAATACGTGATTCGCTGCACTTTATCATAACAAAAAACTATGCAAAATTTTAGTTAGATCGACCAGTAGTTTCCTTGAATACATGAAACGGAGAGACAAACAGACAGACAGATTAAGAGAAATATAACATAGATATAGATTACCTTTTGTTCCTTTCTTTTTTTTATTTTTGCAAGTGTAGCAGACGAGGACATAATAGAATGTTAATCAGATTTACATTCAGGACAAAAGAAAGTCTTTTCAATAACATCACAAGAAAGTTTATTATTTTATTTCCACTTGTCAGTTACTATGTCGGCAGATCCGCCATCTTTTTTTATACATTCATTTTTTGTTATCAATGCTCTTTTCTTTATTTCTTTGACGAAACAGAATAAACCAAAACTAAACTGAATATATTATTTTGAAAATGTGTCATGAGGAAATTAATAAAATGATGAATGACGTTTGCTTTATTCAGTAATGGCCATAGCTTAGTTACTTGGTGACTTTAAATGAGATTTTATCTCTGTTGGTTTTATAAATAACATTTAATGCGTGGCTTCTTCTAAAATATCGACGCCATCTTTGAAAATGTGCTTTGTAATTGACAACCTTTTCACTAAATTCAGAGTTACTTTATGTAATACTTACACTTCCTATAAATTGTATGCAAATCGTATATTTTATATAGCTAGCCAAATAAGTACCTGTCCGTTATATATTTTATTTAGCGAGCTAAATAAATACCTGTCCGACATATATTTTATTGAGATAGCCAAATAAATACCTGTCTCAAATATATTTTATTTAGCTAGCCAGATAAATACCTGTCCGACATGTATTTTATTTAGCTAACCAAATAAATTCCTGACCGACATAAGCAGGAGAAAAAACAGGAGAGTCTTATAGTGATAAAAGTTTTTTAAAAGAAACATCTCAAAAAAATAAAGCAAAAATCTCTTTTACGAGATTAATAATAATCATCGATATCATATTTCTCTTGGTCTGTCTGTTTATCCGTTTTATTTTTGTTCGGAAAATATTAGGCCAGTTTGACTGAAATTTTGTATGAACCTTTGCTATGATAAGGTATAGCGAACTAAGAATTATGGTATCAGTTCGATGCACAATTATGGATTAATATGAATTAGTATTTAATGCAAAACTGAGCCACAAATTTAACCATATTCAACCATTATTTTGGCATAAAGCACGCATTCTACGTCAACAAATTATAACTTTTTTTCTGTTGTTAACGACTAAAAAGTCTAGTGATTTTTATTACTTGACGTTTTCTTAAGATTGAAATATTTGTGAGTTTTTTATTTGAGATTTGTGAGGTATTTGTTCTGCTTCACTGTGTACTCCTAAACCTGGTTAACATCGGCTGTTAACAACAGATTTCAAATCATTTCTGTCGGAACACCAAATTCCGAAGATATTGTTGGTTTTATGTCACTTTAAAAGTGAGAGTCTTATAGTGATTTCATGTCTTTTATTATGTGTTGGGAATAATTTATAATAATAATATATATTATTTAATACGGCATAACCACGTTGACACACCGATTCCCGTTCACCGAAGTTACGCAGCGTTAAGCCTGGTCAGTACTAAATTGAGCGACGCTTGGGAATTTCAAGTGCTGTATGTGCTCTTCGCTTATCTCCTGATTGTTTCCAGTCAGTTTTGGGCTTTTCTCTGCAACTGGACCCAAGCAGTGCCGATCCAAGAAAGGTGTGGTTGGAGATTGTGCGACTGTTGCCTCACAATTACACGCACGGCTAACCTTACAGGAGTGCCCATTGTCTCTTGAGACTGAACGGAGGGATCGCATTGCATTATTTGATTCAGTCATGTTACCTTTGATCATCATGAACGTCTTCGGGCAGGCTTTATAAAAGATTGAAGTGCTTAATATGCAGTTTTTTTTTCTTGCGGTAATCTTATTAAATTCCCAACCCCTTGCAGTCTTTTGACTATAGCCAGACTTCAGGGTTTTGTTTCAGCTCAACTAAACTGTCATTTAGCTAGGATCAAAGTGTAGTTTCTGTTCTGATATTACACTTCGTTTCTTCTGTCCTCGGTCAGTTAAAGGGGAAAACTGAGGCAAGTTTTTATTCTTGTCCTAATCTAGAGTACTACTTTTGGGGGAATTGGTTTTTTTTCCATATTAAAACCGACCTTTTGTTCTCGTAAAGAGGCCAGTAAAGGGAGCTGTAAAGGTCTTTGTTTAAAATTCGGTAAACGGATTTCGAGAATATTGTTGATTTTGATCAGGTCATTTTAAAGTAAGGTCTTATAGTTATTTCATGTATTTATTATTTGTTAGAGTCATGGCATCTTTGATGATTATGAACATCTTCGGGAAGGCTTTACAAAAAAAGCTTGAAGTGCTTCACGTGCAATTCTTTTTTTCTTGTGTTAGACTCATTAAATTCCCAAACCCTCGCAGTATAGCAGCACTTCAGGGTTTTGTTTCAGCTTAACTAAACCGTCATTTTGCTAGGATTAAAGTGTAGTTTCTGTTATGATACTATTCTTTGTCTCTTCTATCCTCGGTCAGTTAAAGGGGGAAATTGAGGCAAGTTTATATTCTTGAACTAATCCACAGTGCCCATTTTGGGGAACCTAGATATTTTCCATCATAAAACCGACTTTTTGTCGTAGAGAGGATTAAATAGGGAGTGTAGAAGTCTTTGTTCGAAATTGTTCTTCGGAAACGATTTGGATAATTCTTCTTAGACACTCATCTCTCCACAATCCCCACAATTTATACATAATCTCAAATAGTGGCACCTTGTGTCCAAATGGCAATACATCTTGTTTTCAGTGAAAAACGGCGGGAAAATAGCTTCCTTTTTAAACCATATATGTTTTTATTTTCTAATGTACTTTATGGAAGTTATGATAATTATTTCTTTTCATTCTGAGATGTCTGTATTTTATTTGGTTTTTGTGGATTACTGATTACGACTTTAAATTTAATTTTCAAACGTTTTTAAAAAAAAATAACTAATAAATTAATTTACTGAAGGGAAACCGAAATTTTTGCTGCGTTTATTTTTCTTAAGCACACACAAAAATAATATCAGTTATACAGTTGTCATTCTTGTATTTATTTTTAAAAACACACCTTTTTTTTTTTTTTTTTACACAGTGATCACCACTTATCAAAGCCCGGAAGCCACTCAGGGATAAGGGTTATTGCAAGTACATTACGTTAGTGTGGAGATTTGATGAAGTGTTTAATTAAGGGGGCGGTTCATTAGGAATTTGTTAACATTGGACTTGAAGATATCCAAGTTGTAGTCCGGAGGGAAGCAGGTAGACGGAACAGAGTTCCACAGGCGTGCAGTTCTAAGAAAGAAGCTTTGTTCATGGAATCCGCGTTTTGATTTAGGCACAGATATAGAGTGGGGGAAATTTTTCACAGTGGATTCAGCTAGACGGGTGTTTTTTGTGAAAGATTGGCGAGGGGTGACCAGAGATTGGAGTTCAGACGAGCACTTGCCATGGAAATAACGATAAAACAAGGATAGGCTCGCAGCGTCTCTTCTGTGGGAGAGAGGTTGCAGGGTAGAGAAAAGGGCATCCCCCACTAAGCCACAAAGTCTATTTTGTACTCTGTCAAGGCAGGATAGGCTGTTTTTAGCAGCTCCTGCCTAGATATGGCAACAGTATTCCATCCTTGGACGTACTTGGCTTTTATATATAAAATTAATTATTAGTTATACCACTGTAATATATGGAATGACGGATATGTTCTTTAGTTTTTAAGTATCGTTTTGGTTATACTTTTATAATTTTCGAAGGAGCAACTGCTTGACATGAAACGGTTCCATAACCCATAAACATAAAAAGAAAGGCAGCAAACCGAAATCTGATGCGGAATGACATTATCAGAGAATGGAATAGTTGGATAATAGATGCTGTGGTTAACGTAGTTGATCAAACATTAATATGGTCTCTCACTCGAACAATTAAGACTCTCTCATTATTTCCCCTGCGCTGAACCTGTTGTATGCGAAACAACAAACATGTAACTACCGACAACCATTGTCTTATTCTCCATCTTTGCCGAAGTCTAATCGCAAATTCCGTGGAAAAAAGTTTCTTTCCTGCAACTGCCTGCGTGGGGAACGTTATACCGCGGGAGTGATTTCCAGCAGGCTACAACATGGTCGAATTTAAACAAGATCTTGTTGAGTCATCATCTTAAATAATGAAATTCTACCCAACTTCCACCACGATCGTTACGCTGTTGTCTCACTGACCACTGTAGACTTATCTTCGAATGGCATTTAAGCTTCGATAAATGATGACTCCCGTGTAAACGAATAAATAAATAAATTAATTAAATAACTACCTGTCAATCTACTAAGATTATTGGTGTTACTTTATTCATTTGAAGCACAGTTGATTTTTTCTCCTGTAACGAATGAGTTATTAACTAATTCTTCGATTTCAGTAGAGTTTAATGGACCCGCGCAGTAGATTTTTACGCGCTAACTCTTGTGTGATGGGACGAATATATATATATATATATATATATATATATATATATATATATATATATATATATATATATAACTACTTCATTCAATCACATAAATTAATATACGAGAGTGTAAATTTATGCGTAAACCTTAAGTATTCAGAGTAGAGTTTAATGGACTCGCGCAGTAGATTTTTACGTGCTAACTCTTGTGTGATGGGACGAATATATATATATAAATATATATATATATATATATATATATATATGACTACTTCATTTAATCACATAACTTAATATACGAGAGTATAAATTTATGCGTAAACCTCGTATTAATTTCAACAGTGCTCAATACGTAGGTAGAGCTATGTAGTAAGTTAGTAGTTATATTGCCATATATATTTTATAACTTACTATATATATATATATACTAGCAATCGGTTCCCGGCGTTGCCCAGGTGTTTTGAGGTTAATGCTGAGAAAAAAAAACGGTCAATTTTTTAAAACTTTGACCCCTATTATGACCTCTTAACATTTATTGTTTAGGGATCAAGTAAAGTTAATAAGTTAGATCCATGTCCAAGGAATCTATATCTAAAATATCACGTGTTTACTGTTTAGACCCAAAATTGTAGGAGGAGTTTGGTAGAGTTCTCAAAGGTCAAATCGTTGAATATTGACCACTTAATCGCCAAATTTCTGTCGAAAACCTATCACATCGATTTTCCCAAATCTCAGTACCCTGTATATCAAATTTCGAGTCTCTAGGCTTTAAATTGACAGAGTTTTAGCGTAGGGAAATGCACACAGACACACAGACACTTATATATATATATATATATATATATATATATATATATATATATATATATATATATATATATATATATAAACATGTGTGTGGCATCCGTCAGTCGAAACGACTATAGATCAGCAGCGCAGCGCCGTATTAAGATGTTGTTATAAACATAAACATCATATATATAAGGATAATAGTACGCCATATATATAACAAAAGACCATTATTTACTCAAGTGAAAGGAAAACCCGGGGGAACTTTACCCAAAAATAAATCTATATTTTTTTGTGTGTAATGATAGTCTTATAAGCGAGCAATTAATAATTCAGCCATCTTGATTCTCAACCAAACAGAAAGTTCAAGTAGGGGGAGTTCCCTTTTTTTTGATAGCGAGGCCAAATTTCGCGAATTTGGCCTTTTTTTAAAGCAGTTTGGCCTTCAAAATTTCTGTTTGGCCTTTTTCTTCACCGATGAAATCTGGAGACGCAACGGGAATTTTCGGCAAAAAAATGTTGTTACTATGCACATCTATGTAATGAAATACAATTTGTGGCAAAATTTCAGGAAAAACTAATGGATGGTTATCTCGCAATAGTCCGGACAATTCGCTAAATTATCTCGTCAAAACCTTAAATCTCGAATTTTTGTGCATTTTTTTTTGGGGGGGGGGGGCTAATTTGGCATAATAGTGTCCATTTAATAGTATTATCTTGAAAAAATAAAAAAATAAGGAAAATTACCAAAAAAAAACAAACAAGAACAACAAAAGTGTGCCGTATTTTTAAAAGTTTTATTGCGTTGTTTTTATTTGCTTTTTTTATTTCATCGGTGAAGAAAATGGCCAAACAGAAATTTTGAAGGCCAAACTGCTTTAAAAAAGGCCAAATTCGCGAAATTTGGCCTCGCTATAAAAAAAAAAGGGAAATCCCCCTACTTGAACTTTCTGTTTAATTTCGCTTGTAGCGTTGATTTTTTTTCTTTTTTCGCTATAAAAAAATAACTACTTGATGAAATTACGTGATTTTTTCTGTAGGAAAACTTTATCCCATGACGAGTACGTACAATATATTTTTTTTTTAAATATTTCCATTTTTTAATGTCAATGGAAAACTGCACAAGTACCCAAACCCGAAATGTAAAGACCACGAGTGAACGCGCGTTTTTTTTTTTTTAGTTTAGTTTCATAATAGCGGCCGTGATGTCGGTCGTTCGATTGTTAGATTGTAAGTTAGTTTCGTATTTTTGTAATTTGTAAATCGCAAGTTAGGAAAAAATTAAACCCTTCCAAGATGGACAATAAATAAAGCCATAATATTTTATGGTAAAGTTAAGAGCCTACGAACCATAGTTTTTTAGGAGATGTGATTATTGGATTAACCAATCAGAAATCGTCTGTGGCACACACATCTCTGTTTTTATAGATATATAGATAGAAGATATATATATATATATATATATATATATATATATACTAGCTGCCCGCCCGGCGTTGCCCGGTTGTACAATAATCTTAAACATGATATTTTAATTATGCAGAAAGCGTATGCATTATAGAATCAATCCTCTATTGATTATTACATATTATGAGGAATAATTTGCCCGGTTGATTAATACGCAAAATAATAATAATAATAATAATAATAATAATAATAATAATAATAATAATAATAATGATAATGTCATTCATCGGATTCCGTCTGTATTTGTTTATAATATCACATCAGCCGATATTTGTGCTTGACGAGTTTTTCTTCTCTTATAAATAAAAATTATTTTTTTATATCCATGAGGAAAGACAGACTATTTTTAAGATCGGATTTTTTTTTTCGATTTTCGGTACTTATTGGATGAATTTCTGTACAAAACATATCTAAGAACATTGCCAGACATATAAATTACCTTTACGTGGAATTTGCAAAAGATAGGTTCGGCTATTTCGGAATCTATGAGGAAGGAACTCACACACACACACACACACACACAAAGTGACTTTTATATGATAGTAGAGATATGTGTGTGTTTAAATACCTATTGATCTTTATTATAGTATGGAGAATGTATGAGATACTTCAAATATGTAACGTACACGATAGCAAATAAGCCATGTTTTATTTATTTATTTATTTATTTTTCCAAATAAAAAACTATTTCTTCAAACTCTCTTACTTGATGACGAAACACGTCACGACACTGAAACGAGACAATTTGGACGTTTAACCACTGACCTATCACACAACAACAGAAAAATCTTCCGAACATTCAACTCTTATTATGTCGAGATTTTAGTGCCTCGAGTCCGGTGGGAAGAAAGGGGAGATCACTCTGCAAAATAAATAAGCGAAACGATAAAAATGAAATAAAATCAAAATGGATTGTTTCCGTTAAATTATTACCGAGAAAAGAACATACAAAAAAATAAAATAAGATAAAATAAAACTGAAACAAAGAAGAAAGTATGTTTAGCAATAGAAGTATATCTTATTCCATTTCTCTCCCTTTTCGCTCGTTTTATCGGATGCTTTGTTTGGTTTGTCTTTGAAAGAAAATAAAGCGATTATTTATGACGAAGGCTTTTTTTTTTTCAATCTCTTTATTCAAAAAAGAAAAAAGAAAGAGAAATACTGCACTTGATACATGCGAGCGATTGTGACATGTCTTAGCTAGGCCCGTAAATTTGGCTTACTTTCAACTACATCATCATCATCATCATCATCATCATCATCATCATCGGCGTCGTCGTCGTTGTCATCATCATCATCGTTGTTATCATCTTCATCATCATTATCAGCGACAGCATCAACATCATCAGCGGCAACACCAGCAGCATCGTCCTCGTCGTCTTCGTAATCATCGTCGTCATCATCATCATCATCATCATTATCATTATCGTCGTCGTCGTCGTCATTTTTTTTACCTATTAGTTCCCATAGAAATCGTTACCAGTATTTGCTCACTGGCCAAAAAAAAACGGATAGTTTTCTTTGTGGTTCGAATGATAAATAATCCAATATATCCAGTACAGTGTGCTTCTTTCAATAATCATTGCAACTAATCCTGCGTTTTTACAACAGCCGTTTAGCATTGAATTATTGCCTTTAATGGTCGATGGTTTTTCAACCAGAACAAACCATGTCTTTCTAGTAAAGGCCTCTTCTCGGTTTTTCCATCTTTGAAAATCTTTTACGATCATTTTCCTTAGGTCGTCCATATACATGTCGATTCATTTTTCTATCGTGTCTATGAATTTATACTTGATATCTTAACCGTTGGATTTGTTGTTGAATTTGGCATCATAGCTATGATAAAAATTAGTGGTGATATGGAGTTTCCCCGAAAACTACTTTCTGTATTCTTATCTCTGTCATTCCCAGTCCGCATCTTTCAAGTGTTTTTTAACTAAAATTGATTATTCTGTATTCCTTAAGCATTGTAACATACATGTTTATGGGATCGTGCCGCGGGCTTTATTGTAGTCGATTTATGGTCTTTGTAATTTGCCCGGCATCCTTTCTGTTCAGTGAAGATTAATCTACGATTATTAAAGTGGCATAGGTGTCCAAAATCATTTAAAAAAAAAAAAAACGTATGGAGGTGAGCGACGTTTTTTTATGACTTGTACCACGTCGCTTCAGTGACTACTGTTTCTACTAATTCACTGTTGTCGTGAAACAGAGAGAATAAACGCATGAAAGGGGAATAATTGGGGGGATTTTATTGAAAGCAGACAAGCGCCGTACATTAGTATTACATATGTGTATGCTATGTTTATGGGGGCAAACAAATAAGACTGAAATTAAATAAAGACAAATGAATTTATTGGAAGCCTGGAAAATTCATGGATTGCAATAGAAAACTGCGAACATGAAAAGTAATATGGTTAAGCTTAAACGTGAAAAAGTAAAGGACTAGTTGAAACTGGAAACGAAAAAGAAAACATAATAAAATTATAACGTAAAATATTGCAGCTTTAAGAATTTTTGTAAATTAAATTTATAATATATAATCACTTCTTAATGCTGCAATATTTGAAGTTATAAATTTATTATATTTTTTACTAGAATATATTGTCCTTTTCTTTTCCAGTTTAACAACTAGCCCTTTACTTTTCCATGTTTAAGCTTAACCATATTACTTTTCATGTTAGCATTGTTCTATTGTAATATATATATATATATATATATATATATATATATATATATATATATATATATATATATATACGAGGGGCGTGCAATAAGTAATGCCCCTGACCTACTTCCATTTGTCTGATCTAGCTGAAATTTTGCATGTGCAATGATTTATATCTCTACGGGTTATGTGCACAATTACAACTCTGAACTAATTGTGGTTTCTGTTTTACAGGTGTTTGAACTGAGTCAGGTGTGAAATGGGGCCTGTTGAATGTCGAGCAGTGATCCAGTTTTTGTATTTGAAAGGACGCACACCACAGGAGACTTTTGATGAAATGAAATAAACTTATGGTGATAATGCCCCATCATATGACCTTGTAAAACGCTGGCATTGTGAATTCAAACATGGCCGGAAGTCTGTGGAAACAGCTCCCAGACCAGGTCGCCTCCCTTCTGCCATTGATGAGGCATCTCTCCGTCAAGTTGAGGCTGCCATTTTGGAAGATCGGCGCATTACTATTCGCCAAATAGCCCAAGATGTCAAGATTAGTCCAGGGTCTGTGGAAACTATCATTCATGACCATTTGCATATGCATAAGGTGTCTGCCAGATGGATTCGCAGATTGCTCAAACCATTCCAGAAGCGAGAACGCGTAGAATGCCCGAGGATGAATTTGGAGATGTGCCAAGAAGATGAGTTTTCAAAAGACTGATTACACAAGATAAAACCTGGGTCCATCACTATGATCTAGAGACCAAAGCCCAGTCAATGCAGTGGAAGCACTTGGACTCACCGCCTCCAAAGAAAGCAAGGGTGCAGCCCTCCGCTTGCAAGGTCATGCTCACAGTCTTCTGAAACCAGGACGGAGTAGTGATGACAGATTTCCTGGCAAAGTGTACCACAATTACAGGAGCCTATTATGCTTCACTTTTGAGGAAATTAAGGGAAGCTATCAAAGATAAGAGGTGGGGCAAGATCAGCAAAGGTAACCTCCTCCTGCAGGACAACGCAACTCGCATGTCGCCAGATCAGAAGCACGGGCGTGTGGTTATGAAATCCTTCCCCATCCTCCCTACTCTCCTGACCCTGCACCCTCTGACTTTCACCTCTTCCCAGCCATGAACTTGTTTTTGAAAGGAAAGAGTTTCCCAGATGATGCAGTCTTGATTTCTGAAGTCACGTCGTGGTTGGAGGACCAACCTGGGATGTTCTACAAAAACGGTCTCCAGATCTGCATCAAACAATGAGAGAAATGCATAACTCTGGGTGGTTCTTATGTAGAGAAAGACTAATAACTGTGCCAAGTTTCGTTGCTCTACTGCTATGGGAAGTGGGTCATGGGCATTACTTATTGCATGCACCCCCCCCCGTATATATATATATATGAGTTATTCTGGATTTTTGTTTTGTCTTTCTTCTTCGTCGATCATGTTTTCCTCTTTCATTGTTTTCTGTTATCTTTAGCTTTATTTACATCTTCAGCTTTTTGTAGTTTGTTTTATTTTCTAGTCGAGTTTCCCCTCACGATTTTCTTGGTTCATTCTTTTGACGATTTCATATATATATATATATATATATATATATATATATATATATATATATATATATATATATATATATATATATATATAGACAGAGAGAGAGAGGGAGAGCGAGAGAGAGTGGGGGACAGAGAGAGAGAGAGAGAGATAGTCTCTTAATTACTGATTTGGCTCTTGTATAAATTAAAGTGTTTAGGTCAGAAGTATTAGCTGTTGCGATGAATGGAGAGAATTTGTTTGCCATTTCGATTTCGATTTTACTTTCTTCCATCCATTGTTTTGAAAAGTTCTATTTGGTTTCTACTGTTAAGTTTATTATTATTATTATTATTATTATTATTATTATTATTATTATTATTATTATTATTGTAGTAGTAGTAGTAGTAGCCTCAACCTTTCAGTTGGATTTTATTTCTAGAACATCAGGTCAATTTCTTTGACTTTAGACATCCAAGCTGTATTAACACTATCGCTGTTCCCAATAGGCAAGCTTTTTATTATTATTATTATTATTATTATTATTATTATTATTATTATTATTATTATTATTATTATTATTATTAGCAGGAGTTCTCACGCATGTTACTTTCAATATTGTCTCACTGTTAATAACTAGTGATGGCTCTTGGAGCTTTAGTGAAAATAAGTCTCCCCAAATTTCTTGTACCCTTCACCTTGACAACCATTGCAAATGATTTTGCTTTGTCGCAATAACCATTTACCATTGATTTATCGCTGGCAACAACCATTGATTTTTTTTTAAGATTTGGTCAGCAAAAAACCTCCTCAAAAAACCCAGTTCTCTCAGCACTCTTTCAGTGGAAGTCTGGTTAGTGGTCTCTGTTCTTTCTACCTTTTTTTGACATTTCAGCATATTGTGTAGTATCAGCTGATGCCATTAATTGATGATATTTTATAAAATTTCTTGAACCTTCATATTCATTGCTTTCATGTAATGGTACTCTTCGTTAGTTTTCCTTTTACTTCTATTACAACTTCCCTGTGACTGATTAGGGTCCGCAGTTTATATGAGCTTGTTTTTGCATTTAGGGGGTTTCCTTCGGATTTCAGCTATTTCCTCTACTGTATAGTTTCAATCTTCAATTTGATTCCAATTTCTCACAGTCTTCTTTTCAAGGATTTGCGGCTGTTTCTAGTGATTCTACAATTATTGGTATTATAGTGACTTTGTTCAAGGTTAATATTCCTTTCAATTCATTGGCAAGTTCTGAGTAATTGATTCGGTTTTCTGTTTCTTGAATTTTGACTCTGTAGTCTGCTTAGACAGCAAAATCTACGATTCGGCAGGGTTTTACCATTATTATTATTATTATTATTATTATTATTATTATTATTGTTGTTGTTGTTGTTGTTGTTGTTGTTGTTGTTGTTGTTGTTGTTTGTAGCATTTCGCTGTGCTCTTCTTCCATTATTCGCTTGTTCGATTATTCCCTTATTGCTGCTAAAGAAGTGATCGAGGTTGTCGTTACTGCTGTTTGAATATCTCTAGAACGGAGCTCGCCGCTCATAAAACATGGCCGCCTCGAAATACGAAACCATTTTTTTAATCATTGTTATGGAAAGCAACGTCGTATCTCGTTCTCTTTTATTGGAATCAATAAATGTGTCTCTCAACAACGAATTTACACGTTTATGTCTTGGAGTTTTGCTTTTATTGTCTTTTTACAGAGGATACAATTCTTTCAGTTTTATATACATATATATATATATATATATATATATATATATATATATATATATATATATATTCGTGGCTTTTTTTTTGTTGTTTTTTGTGTTTTCATTTGTGTGTGTGTGTGTTTTTTTTTTTCAGGCTTTCTTTTTTTTCGTTTATGGAATGCAAGCAATAGAATCAGGAATTCTCAACGGATCGTTTCTTCTTTAATGTTGCCAAACGTGGAATTGAAGAATATGAAAATGTACTTTTATTGCAAAGACAGGGATTAAAGGCCAAAAGCAACAAGTATGTACATTCTTCAGATACGTCTATTGAATGTGCACGTTAAGCGATGAGAATACTATTTTAACATTAATCGTGACAGATCGACAGATCGACAGATCGACGAAAATGTTATTTTGAACTGAAATCTCACAGACCGGTCAGCAGCCACAGATTCTTATAAAACGATTAGAAGGAATTTAAAATAACACACGTCCATACGTAGTGAAAGAAAACGATCGTCCATATTTCATCAGAACAGAACAATTGTTATGCTTATCTACCCCATTGCCTCATTACATGGACTCTTCCTGACAAACACAACTCCAGAGCGGATAACGGTGAATGTAGAATTGAAGGTGGGTGTCAGTGCACTGGAAACAATCTTGTCATTTCTAGGATACAGCAAAGTGTGTGCTCCCCAGCAAAGAAGTCCAACACGCATACATCCATCTGCAGTCAAAGATACGTGCAAGGTCGTCATTCTCCTAGATTTTTTGGAACTAGGATTGACTGTCAACGCTGACCGTTACGTTGAAACGTTGACAAAGCTGTCTGGATTGCCCGCGTAAGGTCAGAGAAAAGGGAAACATTCCGTTTACAACACTAAAACACCAGCCCACATACAAGTTTGAAGACCACGAAATGTGTGATAAAGTTCGGCTGGACAGTGTTGTCCCACCCGCCGTATGGTTCCGATCTGGCATCGTCAAACCTCTACTTGTTCGAACCTCTGAAGGACGCATTAGGCTGTAATCGCAGCCGTGAAAAAAATGGTTCGGTTTAGCAGGCGTTGACCTTTACAACTGGTCATATAGGCTGTAGTTCATTGCTCAGAAAATTGTATTGAGAATGGTGGTGACTATGTAAAAAAAAAAAAAAATTCTGGTGCACAAAAAGGCCGCTCGTTTAAATGGTACTACTCCCATCTCCCTAGCTCCTCAACTTTCTGGGTTAAAAAAAAATTGGTGGTATTACTTTTGGAGCGACCCTCGTATATACGAAGCACTGAAAAATCTAGGGGAAGCAAGGGTGGTAGCACTTGATATATCTAAAGCTTTTAACAGAATTTGGCACGAAGGTTTTCTCATGAAAATTAAAGCATACGGTATTGCTGGACGAATACTTAGTGTAACCATACCATTCTTAGAGAAGAGACACATCCAGGTTGTCCTCGATAACCTTCGTTCAAACAGCATGATGTAAATACGGGTGTGCTTCAGGAATCGTTAATGAGATCTTTATTATTCCTTATACTATTTAACTATTTCCATGATAAAATTGTATCCGAGATGGGTATATTTGCTGATGACACCACGCTCTAAAACAAATACGAAGGGAAAGCGAATGTACACATATCTAAAACGATGGATGAAAGCTTATTGAATGAATTTCAATCTGTAACGTAATGGGGACATAAATGGATTAGTAACTGTTAATATTAGTAACTATTAAAAGTTGTTAGCACTAAAATTCTTACGTTTCTGAATTTTGGAGATGACGATTGATTATTCGTATTATTTAGATTCATCGGATTACTGTTCTCATCCTGGGTGTCATTTTCAGAACGTTTCGGTGGATGTAACCTTCGACCTTCTTCAAGATTATATTGTCGAACTTGAAAATATTTCTGTTTAACTTGGAAATTGGGACAGAATTTCGAACGGAAACCTTTATTTACTTCACGGGGATAGCATGCTCTCTTTCCATCAGCCACGACTGGATAGACGTCCTAAGTAATTCGCAATTGTATTTTTCGGTTGTCCACACTGAGAATTGAACCTTCAAACTTCAGGAGAATATCACTTTTACAATTGATTTTTCCAAGTACTCTAGCCACTGCTTTCGAACTTTTCGGCTGACTATTCACACGCAATATAAATTGAACAAGTACATTAAAGACATTGCCAAGGCTGCTGTAAAAAAAAAATAAGTGGCGGCTCTCTACCGTGCTAAAAAATTAATCACACCTGAGAGTATCCTATATTTCCACAAAAGCCCCGTTCGTCTATGCATGGAATATTGTTGCCATATCTACCCTTAGTTTTTCTCTATTAGATAGGATCCAAAAAAAGAGTTTATCCACCAATCCAATATATATATAGTTGTAAGTCCCTGTTCAATGTTGCATCCCTGTGTCTGTTTTATAAATATTTTAATGAAAAGCGCTCTAGCTCGGGCACTTGTGCCCCTTCAACATAAATATACCTGACTAACTCAACAAGCAGCAAAATCCCACTCCCTCACTGTAGAAGTCCAAAGATGCTGAAAACTCTAATAGTTTCTTCCCTCGAATTGCTAAACTTTGGAATTCCCTCCTTGTCTCCTGTTGCGGAAATTGTAATGTAATGTGAACAATTTTGTTGCTCAACTCACTACCTAGTGTCACTGTAGATATGATCCCAAATAGTAGTCTCTTGCGCCTAACTGGCAATAGGCTTTGTTTGAGGGTAATGAGAATGTTTTTTAAATTCACGCATTTTCTGGTGATATTTTTATATATCATATACGGGTAACGCCGCGGTGTCCATTTACTTGTTAACAAATGTTATTTCATTTAGTTTTCCTTTCTTTAATACAGAATAATGTTTGGTGTTCAGTCCTAAGAGGTGCCTTCACTTGTATGCTTCCACACGCACGCACACACACACACACATACACACACACACACTTATTACAGAATGGCAAGGTGTTGATGATTCTTTTAATACATGGACGCTCTCGTAGCATTCCATAATGGACTCAGCATTAAACTTGATCTTTTGCCATATCCAGCCGTCATGGAGAGGCAGGTAAATATAACTGTGACTACTCTAATAGTTTCTTCCCTCGGACAGCTAGACTTTAGAATTTACTTTTTTGCTACCTGCTTCCTTGACTGTACTGACATGCAGAAGTTTAAATGTAACGTGCACCAATATCTTATTTATTTTCCTAATACATGGTTCCGAATGGGTGTCCCTTGTGTTCAAGTGGCGATATGATTTGGTAGGCGGTAACGTGAGTAAAAACGAGAAAAAAACTTGGGTTCTTATGAGGATCATAACCCGGCGCTATATATATATATATATATATATATATATATATATATATATATATATAGTTGTAAGATTTTTGAAGAGCATCGTGTAGAGCTCGCTGTCTTAAAACGCGTTTTAAGACAGCAGGACGATAATATAATGTCAGAGAAATTGTAACAGGAACTGAAGTGCACTGTATGTGGCAGATACTTTCTGTCAAAAGCTGGTTTTGTTAATCATATGAAATCACACAATCCATGTCAGGAACGACAGTCTTATGAGAAGCTTCTAAAGCACACCTGGCAACGTTAAGTTGTAATATGTGTGGTCTAATGTACAAATCTAAAAGTGGCCTGACACGGCATTCGAGGATTCACAATATTATCATGAGATCACTTTTACAACAAGGAACGTTTTTATGCTACATTTGTGAACTTTCATGTAGGACTAAAGCTGGATTGAAGAGCCATCTACATGCACGGATGCAATAACACTTAAGGAAGAGATGGCAAACTTCTGTCAAGAAGTAGCAATCATATATATATATATATATATATATATATATATATATATATGTGTGTGTGTGTGTGTGTGTGTGTGTGTGTGTGTGTGTGTGTGTGTGTGTGTGTGTGTGTGTGTGTGTGTGTGTGTGTGTGTGTGTGGTCGAGTGGAAGAAATGCCGACTGTCAACACGACGGTTCTAGTTTCAATCCTTGGCTTGGGAGAGATGCTAGTCTAACGGCACTGATGAGTTGTGATACAACGAAACAGGACTGTATGTTGATGACCAAATATATATATATATATATATATATATATATATATATATATATATATATATATATATATATATATATATAGGAGTGAACATAAAAACAAGTACCCGTGAGAAATAGAGGGAAAGGAATATGGCGGGAGAGAGAGAGAAAGAGTAAATGTGTGTGTATGTATGTGTGTGCGCGTGCGTGTGTGCGTGATACAGTGAGTGCGAAAGATGAGAACGAACAGGAAATTGAGTGTCACAGTGAGAGTTCATGTGTACGCGTGTGTATATAGGTTAGCGCTTCTATGTGTGTGAGAGGATGTATGAGTGTATATGTGGATGGGTAGATTTTATAAAGATCTGGGTGAGCGTGTATGTATACGTGTGTTTTTTTATGCGTGTGATAGTTATAGAAAGAAACTCTATTTCCTCTTCTTTCTAAAAGATTTCGAATCTGAAAGTTCGTCTCCAACTAAAGCCGACACCATCCATGCGACTAAAATGGTTGCGTCTAAACAAAAACAAATCAATTATTCGTCGACAATAAAGTTTGTTGAAAATTATTGTTGAGTTTAAAAAAACGTAGCGACCAAGATTCGGGGGGAAAAAATCTTTTTTTTTCTTTTAACGACACCATTCGCTTTTCCATATTTCTTTCTCTTAATCGACATTTCTCGTTTTCTTAAATAAAAAAATAAAAAATAAATTTTCACACGCCTCGGTTCTCATTACTTATTTGAATGTTGTTTTCTTAAAAGTAATCTCGCGAAACTAACACCAAAACGAAGCGACCGAGGTTAGCGAAATGGGAGACCTTTCATGACTCGTTCAAGAACGATGACCTTTTAAAGAAAGGCCATTCTATCGCAACAGGCAGCAAAACATGGTTGCTCACGAATCGGAACGCCGCTTCCGTCTTTTCAGATCGCAATAACAAGCAAAAACACGAGATCGAAACGATCAATCAATCGGGGGGAAAAAACGAAGCCGTATCAAATAAAAACAGTTATGGATAAGCATTGCCGAACAGTAAGTGACGCTTCGCTTGGTTAATGATCACGTGGTTCAATGCCTTCTTTTGTTTTCATTATTGTTGGCTTGAAATTGTGAATCAAATAAAACTGGACAATTACAATCGACATGATTAGAATCAACTTCATGATTATTATGATGATTATGATGATCATGATGAGCCGCTCGAGGATAAGGGTTAAAGAGACGGAAGTGATTGCGGGCCGAAAGATGAGGAACACTATAGGAGTACTAAAATTGATCAATAGTATGAAATTTGTTTGATTGCTTAAGTTGGGCGGGGGGGGGGGTCATTTCTAGTCTGTAAGTGTGTCTGTGTTATTTATTTATTTTTTTTTTGACTCGGGGCGGAGTGGGTTTTTTTTATGGATCAAGTACTTAAAAAAGCGATGCAATACCGTCGACATAGCTTGAACTTATAACATTTATGCCTCTTCGGCTGCACCAACATCAGCTAGGGTGATGGTAGCTAAGTGGTTAGCGACACGAACTGGCACACTCTGTGTGCCAAACTCTGAATCCGGTGCGTTCCACAGAGAGACTTTCACTTACGGACGTTGGCAACCTTCACGTGGTCCCTTTCGTAAGTACCTGATGTCTTTATAGAAATAAATCTAACTTGAAAGATATCAGGGAAACGAACGCCAAAAATAATAATTTGAGTCAACTGAAATGAATGAATGATGCTAAACAACAACACCATAAACAATAGCAACATCAGCAACAACATCAACAACAACATCAACAACAGCAGCAACAACATCAGCAACAGCATCAACAACATCAACAACATCAACAACAACATCAGCACAATCAGCAACATCGACATCAGCAACATTAACAACATCAACAACATCAGCAGCATCAACAACATCAGCAACATCAACAACATCAACAACAACATCAGCAACATCAACAACATCAGCAACATTAACAACATCAACAATAACAACAACATCAAGAACAAGAACAACAACATCAGCAACATCAACAACATCAACAACATCAGGAACATCAACACCATCAACAACATCAGTAGCATCAACAATATCAACAACATCAGCAACATCAACAACATCAGCAACATCAACAATACCAACAACATCAACAACAACAACAGCAACATCAACAACATCAACAACATCAACAACAACATCAGCAACATCAACAACATCAACAACAACATCAGCAACATCAACAATAGCAACAATATCAACAACAACAACAACATCAGCAACATCAACAACATCAACAACAACATCAGCAACATCAACAATAGCAACAACATCAACAACAACAACATCAGCAACATCAACAACATCAACAACATCAACAACAACATCAGCAGCATCAACAATATCAACAACATCAGCAACATCAACAACATCAACAACATCAGCAGCATCAACAATATCAACAACATCAGCAACATCAACAACATCAACAACATCAATAACATCAACAACAACAACATCAACAACATCAACAATAGCAACAACATCAGCAACATCCACAACATCAACAACATCAGCAATATCAACAATAGCAACAACATCAACAACAACAACAGCAACAACAACATCAAAAATATCAAAAATATCAACAACAGCAACAACAACAACAATAACATCAACAACAACAGCAGCAATAATAGCAATAGCAATAAAAACCAGCACTTTTAAAGTCCAGCTGCTCGTCATCGTGGTTGGGGAGGCATCAACGTCATAGTGTCAGAGTTATGCCGTCTGACAAGGCCATCCATTGCGAAAAGATCGGGTGCCCACCGACACTAGGGCTGCGACCTGGTTAATATGGTTTGGGTAATAATCTAGGAGGAATCAATATCAGAAGCTGCCCTCGTCTGATCTATGCAAAAGTCAGACTTGCTTAATAAACAAAGATGGGAGATGACGATGGTTAACGACACTGACTCATAACCTATGTGTGTCAAAGTCGAATCCAATTCGTTCCGCAGAAACACTTTTCCTAATTCATACGAAATAAATAAATGATGCTCACCAGCAACAATTAACAACAGTTATTATAAATAAATTGTCTCTCCTGCATCAAACGTTCATGATTAAAGAAAAAAAAGTTGCATGAAATCTTTTTCGGGTAAAAATCTTATAATTAAATGTCATCAAAATTTGTTTCCGTGTCTTATTTTTTTATAGAAAGAACTCTAACTAGAAAGATCTGAGGAAACGAATGCCAACAATAATCACATGATTCATATGAAATGATTGAATGACGCCCAACAATGTAACAGAACGCGTACGCGCGTATGAAGGCTATATGCAAATACCGAGTCGTGTGCGAAATGACGTCACGATAAGAAAACAGAAAAACACTATAAAAAAAAAGGAGAGAGAACACATTAGAGAAGAAAATCACGTTAGAGACGTGGTTGACGCTCGAGGGGACAACGGACAGAGAGGCGGATCAGGTTAGAAACGTGAGTGACGTTACAGAGGTAATGAGAAGTCACGCGTGGTGGGAGAATGGGACATAAAGTTATTTTCTCAAAACCTGAAACAGGAATTCAAGTTCTTTCCTATTCTTTGTCTTGTCTTTGCGACTGAATCTACGACGAGTAGGTTCCCTTATCGCGTTACAGAAGACTGTTTGCGTCCAGGCCTTTTTCAAAAAGGAGTCTATAAAAAAAAGAAGGGCAAAAAGGTAACCACGAAAAGAATGCAGTCGCAAAGACAAAAGACAAGAACGAATCAACCTGAGAGGGAAAACTTGAAAAAAGTCCAACCGTTCGTCACAGAGGTAGGGAAGTGGTAACATGATAGTATCAGAGTTATGCCGTCTAGAATTCAGAATCCTGGCAGGGACACCCATTTGTAGACAGATTGGGCAGTCATCGGTATCAGGGCTTCAACCTGACTAATTTAGTTTTGATGCAAATCTAGTATTCGATATCAGGATCTGTCTTAGTCGAGTCGATGAAGAAGCTCGACTCGCATAATAAACAAACAAACAAACAAAAATGAAACAGCCGCAACAATAAAACAAATACAACTTTTAATTGAAGATTTTTTTTTTTTGACAACAATTAGAAAAAGTCAAACTTCTATAAAGGTTCGGTTTCCTTTGTCTGTTTTACGACAAATCAATGTATTTTCTATTATTAAAAACTTCAAGATAATATAATAAAAGATAATTCATCGAATACACTTAATTCAACAGAAGTTGCTAAGTCATTCGCGGATATATGTATTTATTTTTTAGCAATACTAATAATTATAACAGAAGACATATGTTGATCTTCCTCTTCTATATCGTTATTTTCATGGTAGGTGCTCGATTGAACTTCCTTTTATGCCCCCCCCAACCCTGTAAAACATTCGCAACAAAAACTTGTCAATAAATTCCCTTTCTCCCCTTCTCTTGCTAAAACTAAGCGAAACTTCCATGAGTAACGCTTCTTTTCTAGAACTACCCGTCTGTGGAACACAGTACTAAAGGGTTGCTTCCCGACTGACTATGACATTGCCGTTTTCAAGTTCAAAGTAAACAAATTCTTTTTGCGCATTTGTCATAAATAACCAATTTGTCAACGGTTAGAATTATCGCTACAAATCCCCTCGGTGTCTCATCGTCTACCTGTCAAACGCAAGAACCCTTATTTATCTTCAAGAGACTTTTGGAACTTGGTGAGAGGTGATTCTTTTTTTGCTTTTTTAAGGGGTCAATAACCCCGATTAAAAATATTTAAATAACCTGCCATGAGTAAACAAACACATTTCGCACATTGCTTAATGTTAGTGCTTGTATAGTGTTCCCCAGCTTACTGTTAGCAATCATTTTTGTGTCTTTAATCCTTAATTCCGGAAGGCTCTTGACGTTGATAAGTGGTGACCTTTAAGTTAAATTTAAAAAAAAACATTAGATGAGTTTGATTCCAATATTTACATGGACATTGAGATTTATTTTAATTGAAGACATGCTATTTTTTTTTCTTCGGTTTTTCTTATGGAGTACTGTTGCCACATCTGGGGAGGATCTATTCAAAGCATTTTTTTCCTGCCTTGACAAGGTACAAAATCGGCTTCGAAATCTAGTGCGCAATACTTTTTTTCTTCTACCTACTATCTCTTTAGCACAGAAGAAACGTTGTTGGCCTATCTCTGCTCTATCGTTATTTTCAGGCGATGTGTTCGACTGAGTATCAATTCATGCCGCTCACTCATAACTATTAAACAACACACAGCAACTTATTATTATTGGCTCACATAGAGCTTTCACACAAGTCATCAAAGATCTGGTTGAAAAACCTGTGATGTTCCCTGAAAGCTGAGTGACAACACGTCTCCCCAGACGTCCAGCACTCTCCACCTCCTTCGATAGCATTTGCAAATAAGTTTGCGTTATCGCAACAGCTTCTCACCACCGATTTCTCGCTGGCAGCGACCATTGGTCTATCCTCGAATTTGAGTGGCACTAAGCCTCCCTAAGGCCCCAGTTCTCTTCGCGCTTGTCCAGCTGATATCTGGTCAGCGACCTCTCCTCGGTCTTTCCATCCTCCTTGACCCTTCTCGGCTATTTGGTATCACTTTTGGGGGGACGGTGATGGGACAATGATAGGAGGTGCGTGATGGGGATGTGGAACTTGTTGATATGTAGCTTCAGTGTTCTTCATTACCTGTAATGCTTCTTCCTGTTTCGCCTCTGCAGCTATTTGTCTGGCTCGCGCATTATTCTCCGTATTCAAGGGGTTTCCTTAATATTTTAGCCGTTTTTTATTATTATCGTTAGTCGTTGTATCTTTGCAGCCGTTCCCTTGATTCTAATTTCTCCCATTCTTTTTTCAAAGTTTTTTTCGAAATTGTACTTACTATTATTATTATTATTATTATTATTATTATTATTATTATTATTATTATTATCAATTTACTTGGCCATAGTCCAATGTCACAAAAAAAAACATCATCACCGCAAACACTCGCAGCAAACCCTTGTCTAGCTACAACCACTGTCAACAATTTCGCATATTCTCTATCTGGGCTTAAAACTTCACGCAAATTCCATAAATAAGGTTTCTTTCAACCTACAGAACTCTATACCGCGAGGATGCTTCTCAGTTAACTACAAAATGGTGGTTTTCAATGTAAACAAGTTCTTGTTGAACCGTCCTTTTAAATAATCCAATTTTACCCAAGTTCCACCACAACCCATGATTACAATGTCTCACCGACCTCCTGACACTCATTAACCTTTATCTTCAAGTAATCTTCAGACTAATTCTTTTGTAAAAAAAACAATTTAAAGCACCTGTGTGTGTGTGTGCGTGTGCGTGTGTGTGTGTGTGTGTGTGTGTGTGTGTGTGTGTGGTTAGATAGTTGCTTTCAGAAAACACAAGGAATGTACACTGTATTTATAAAATCGATTTTAAAACGCATTATTATTAGTAAAATTTGTTTTCAGTTAAATTTTGTGTTGTTGTTGTCGTTAATAATAATAATAATAATAATAATAATAATAATAATAATAATAATAATAACCAGCAGAATGCATGAAAATTCCACGGTAGTTGAGAATTTTTAAAACACATTATAAATAAAACGAATAAAGAATTTTATTCTTTATTCGTTTTATTTATAATGTGTTTTTAAAATATCGATGAATTTAAAACAATATTTAGCAAATTCTTTTTAAATTTTTTAAAGCTAAAAATTATTGATTTTAAAAAATAGATTTTTTAAATGCAAATTCAATTTAAAAAGAAACTATAATAAAAAAAAATCTTACAATCTTCTCTCAACATAACTTTTTAATTATAAAATAAAATAGCCAATTTGAAACAGTAAACAGACAGCCATTTTTTTTTTTTTTTTTTGCTTTTGGAGAGGAAATGTTTTTAATGGTTTTAACTTATAAAGAGCGACTATAAAGGGAGGTAATTCGTTTCTCATTAATTAATATTTGCGATTATAACGGTTGTTGTAACACTGAACTTGCAGACAAGTAAATCAATATTAAGATAATAATAATAATAATAATAATAATAATAATAATAATAATAATAATAATAACTAACGGGAACTGTGGAAATTCCACAGGGGACTCATTCATATGTAATATATTGATGTTGGCATTCTGTAGATGTTCAGTGTAAATGGAGACGGTCTGGTATTATTGTAGCTCTTTTGTTAAAATGCAAAAGTATTTATCTAAGCTAGCACGAACACTCGGAAAAGCCTGGTCGTAAAGTATGTTTAAATATGATGTTTTAATTCTTTCAGATTTCGTATATATTATTATAGAGTTAATGTTTTATCGATTTTTTATGTATTATAAAGTTGCGATTTCAAAAATAAAAAAATAAATATATATATATATATAAAAGTACGCTTAAATATGATAATATATATATATATATATATATATATAAACTTGAGTTTCTTCAGCCATAATCGAAACCGAAACCAAAACTTGTGGAGAATTCTTGATAAAATTATTCATAAAAATAATAAATTACTGGAGTGCTATCAGTTATGATCAAAACCGAAGCCAAAACTTATGAAAAATTCTTGATAAAAGTATTTATGAAAAAATAAAAATAGATGACTTAAATACCATCAGCTATAATTGAAACTGAAACCAAAACTTATGAAGAATTCTTGGTAAAATTATTTACGACAAGAAATGGAAGTACATAACTATTAAACGATCCAGATGTAAGCGTGACACAGAAAATGACACACACGCTATCGTATTATTATATAATTAGCAGCAGCAGCGGCAGCAAAACAGCAGTCTTAGCTGAGACCACACAAAATAGTCGTGAAGAGTGAAGGACAACAGAAAAATCTAGGAGGCAAAGTCCTAACCATACCTCCACTAAAAGAATTTTTATAGTACTGGAACCTTGTTGATGTGTATTGCTATCCAAATCCCAATTAAGACCAATGGTCGTTGCCAATGAGAAATCAATGGTTACTGGCTGTTGTGATTAAGCAAAGATTATCGAAAGAGATGGAGAGTATTAGAAATCTTGGAGCTTGTTTTCACGCAGACTTCAGGAAATACCACCAGTTATTATCAGTGAGTAATCTCTGATCATGACTGATGTGAGATATCATTAGTATTATTTTTAAATAAATAATTTACTTCAAAATCGAACAATTAGATAAAAAAAACAAAAAACACAAAGACCCTGTTTTTTTTAGAGGACGAAAGAATTATTTTTTATTACAGTTTATTCGATACTAGCCGGAGCGCCCGACATGCCCGGTCGTAAAACAGGCTTAAGAGTATTTTAATTCATACAGATTTTATCCAAATATTAATTTACTTGTCTATACGTCCAGTGTCACAAAAGAAACATCTTCATCGCAAACATAATTTAATGAGAAACTAATTATCTCTTTTTATAGTTAAATCAGTTAACAATCATTAAAACCATTTCCTTTCCGAAAATAAAAAAAAAAAAACATGGCTGTCTGTTTACGATTTCAGAATAGAAAATATCCGCTAAGTGTACATTTTCAAAAACAGAAAGTGAGATAGATAGATAGATAAATAGATAGATAGATAGATAGATAGATAGATAGATAGATAGATAGATAGATAGATAGATATTGTGTGTGTGCATGTGTGTGGATTTAGGCCGCATGTTTTCATTTAAACACACTTTATAATATAGCATCTAGCGTTTCCATTTATTATTATTATTTTAAGTTAATTCTACTTTTCATATCATTATTCTTGTCTGTTTAATCTCTGTATATAGGATTTGTTGGTATCTTTTTGTTCCATTTTTTGAGAGTACATTCACTTGGCTATTTTATTTCATGATAAAAAAAAAGTCAAGTTGAGAGGGGACTGTAAGTTTTCATTATGATTTCTTTTTTAAATTAAAAAAAATGTGCAAATGAATTGACATCTGTTCCTTTATAATTTATATTAAAAATTATTTTTAAAAAAAACAAAAATAAAACAATGTGTTGTTTATGTAATTTTCATTGAAAAAAATCTAAATCAAAATTTTTTAAATCATCTTTTAGCTTTAAAAGATTAAAAAGGAATTTGCTAAAAACTTTGTTTTTTTTTCTTCCTCTTTACAAAACTCAATCATGTTCTACAAAACCAAATACAAAAGGAAAACATTTCAGTACAAAATAAACAAACAAAAATCCACGAATAAATATTTGAAGGTATCACGCTGAGAAGGTTCCTGCGGAATTTTTAATTTTGATTTTAAATAATGCATTTTTAAATAAGTTTTCGGTATAATACCTTTACTTTATACATCATTTTAAAGAGTGTTTTCGCTCTATTTATAATAGTTTAAATTACAGTCGTTTCAAAACAATTATGTCTTCTTTTCAGAGCGTTGAATACAAGATGGAAAAACAGCAAATTTGCATAATTTTCTTATTTCAGTTCAAGCTAGGCCGAAAAGTTTCTAAAACAGCTCATGATATCAACAAAACGTTTGGCCCAGAATCTACTACTGAGCGCACAGTACAATGGTAATCTAAGAAATTTCGTGGTGGCGACAAGAGTCTTGAAGATAACGAGCGTAATGGTCGGCAATGAGATGTTGGCAACTACTGAGGCAATTTTTATTTTTGTTCCTATCCAGAGTGCCCCTTTTTGGGGGAGCTGTAAAAAGGAACTATCAATTAAGAGCCTTAGTCGAAGCCAATCCACGCATAACTGTAGGAGAACTTGCTTCTGATTTAAACGTAATGTATACGACGTTTTCCAACCACTTGAGAGAGATTGGAAAGACAAAAAATTTGATAAAGGGGGTTCTCACAAATTAAACGACAACTAAAAGAAACTCCGTGATGAAGTTTCATCTTCTCCTCTTTTACGCAACAAGAACGATCCGTTTCTTAACGGTCTATAACTTGCGATGCAAAGTGGGCTCTTTACGACAATTGGCGATGCTCAGCTCAGTGGTTAGACGCAGACGAAGCTCCACAACAATTCCCGAAGCCAGAGTTGCACCAAAAGAAGGTCATGCTGACTGTTTGGTGGTCTGTGACCGATCTCATCCATTACAGTTTTTTTTTTTTGAATGCAGGCAGAACCAATTACAACTGATAAGTACTATCAACAAATGGATGAAATGCATCAGAAACTTTGACAACAACACCCAGCATTAGTCAACATAATAGGCCCAATTCTTCTCCACGACAATGTCCGACCGCACATTGCTAAACCGACGCTGCAGAAGTTAGACGAATTGGACTACGAACATCTGCCTCATCCGTCATACTCTCCAGGCTTCTTACCTACCGACTACCACCTTTTCAAACATCGCAACAACTTTCTGCATGAGAAATACTTCAAAAACCTAAACGATATTAAAAACGCCTTCAGCGACTTCATAGCCACCAATACACGAGATTTTTACGTTACTCGCATAAATACACTTGTTCTGCGTTGGCAAAAGTGTTGATTTTAATAGTGCTAATTTCGATCAGGATTTTTTTTTTTTGTTTGAGCCGAGATGTGTTCATCTGAATTTTGTAAGCTAAAAACCGCGAAAACTTTCTTGTCAGCCTGATATAAAGAACCTGAAGTATAAAGATATTTGCTAAAATGATTGAACCGAAAATGATTGATAAAAGAAATCATAAAAACTGTAAAATAAAAAAGCACTTGGAATTAAAGAAAGATATGTGCTACTAAACCAGGCTGTCTGAAGATATCTGTTTCCTGATTTTATTTGCACTAAACAGTTATGTGATTGTTTTTCTTTCTTTCCGTTTCCAAAATTCAATCATGTTCTGCAAAGCTATAAACAAAGGCAACAATTTTCCTCTACAGAACAACCAAATCAAACAACATCGGTTTTCTTTTCTTTCTTTTTTCTTTTTTTTCTTTTTTTTTTTTTTGCTGCAAATGATCTAAATATTAGTTAGATAGTTGTGTACAAATCTCAAGAGCAATAGGAGACTTCTATCATGTCTGAAAGTGACACAATGTTTAACGAGCAAGATCGGAGATGTGCCGCTTTACAATTACCGATCCAAGTTATGACAACAGGATTATTGTCAGTACCCTCAAAATGCATCGCTGGATTGCCACGAATAACAAGTACGTGCCCAGGGTGATGAAAACAAAGTTTCCAGCTACGGTTATGGTCTTTGATGTGGTTTCAAGTGAGCGCCACATCATGCCACCTCACATCTTCGAAGTCGGCTTAAAAGCCAACATCAAAGTGTACCTGTATGTGCTGAAGAGTGTGGTGAACCTCTGGTGTAATCAGGTGACCGTTGGACGACCCTGAGTTTGGCAGCAGGACTCGGCGCCGGCCTACAAGTCCAAAGAGAGCCACGCTTAGCTTCAGAAAGAGTGCTACGACTTTGTACCCTTCTCTCACTGCCCCCCTCTTACCCTGACCTGAGTCCGCTGGATTACTTCATTGGGTCATACGTCGAGAACATCACCAACATGACCTCCCACAACACCAAAGCCTACCTGATCGCCGCCATCCGCCGAACTCCCGCAGGCGCTTATGGAAAAAGCATGCTCCCAGTTACGGGCCCTATCGATGCGGTGATTGAGGTTGAAGGCGGTTACATTGAATAGATGTCAGCTCTACTACATAATCAAGTTACCTGAATTTATTTTTTTCAATAAAATTTTAAAATAAAGGTGTAATGTCGTTTTCTTTAGAACGACACTTTTAGAGTTCCATCCTATATACATATATATATATATATATATATATATATATATATATATATATATATATATATATATAAGAGAGAGAGAAGGGGAGGAGGAGGAGGAGAGGTTGAGATAGAGAAGTTGAGTGTTAATACCGGCTAGAAGCCCCTATTTCTCTAGCTATTCTGAAGTCCAAATTTATTCGGAAAAACAAACGAAGGAGTCTTCGGCGATTAATCGTGTTTAAATAAACGTTAAAATTTCGCTTACGTGCACGACTGTCAACTTTTAAAAATGGGCTGCTATCGACAGAACCACTGTGTTTTGATGCTGTCTTCAAACGCATGCAGATCTAGTCAAACTTAAGAGTGGTACTACCGCGAAATAGTAAGTTTACGAATGTCTATAAATCTATCATTTATTAATTATTTCCGTTATAAATCTTTCTCTGAAAGGTACAGAATTGTTTGTGTCTTGACACGGCTTGGTTCGGATTTGGATTTTCATACTATAATATATATATAAAGAAAGAGAGCGAGAAAGAGTTTATTCTATATTAGTGGGGGGACTAGTATTGCTCGTTTGTAAAATACGCTTAAATATATTTTAATTCATGCAGATTTCGTATTTATTAATACAGAGACAATTTTCTATTGAATATTATATTGTACTTAATATACAGTACTTATTTCAAAAGTTTTTTTGTTTTTTGTTTTTTAATTGAATGTCATCAGCCCGGCATTGACCGGTCGTAAAATACGCTTAAATATGATATTTTGATTAATGTAGATTTCATTCGTATTTATTATTATATTATATTGGACACAATATATAGTAATGATTTAAAAAGTAAAAAAAAAAAAGACTAAGAATCGAAACTAAAACGTTTAGCTTACGATTTCCTTTTTTCTTTGACGTTATGAAAGACATGTTTGTTTCAAGGCGAAAAATTAAAAGATGAACAATTACTATTACGTTACGCAAGCATAATCGTAATGTTGTATTTCGACCTTCACCTGTCAAATTCCATTTTTTTTTATTCTCACACTTTTGCACCAATTTTCCTCGTCTAAAACCCAACTCGCATGGGTTCGAATACCCTCTATATTAAGTTTCATGTCTGAAAACCAAAAACTGACAGGAGTTTGGTAGGCAAAATTTGTTAAACAAATATGTATACGCATACCTATATATATATATATATATATATATATATATATATATATATATAGATATATAGATATATAGATATATAGATATATATATAAAGGAGGTTTGTGTTTCCTATAATTTTTTTACACAAATATTACGCAAGTATAAATCATGTAGAATATCTGCATGAATATAATTACATGTAATAGTAAACTAAAGATGATCATCCCATAAGAAAACCGAAAAAACTAATAGGGAATTAATTAAAATGAATGTTTAAAAGAATATGCAAATTAGCTAGATCTTTTGCAGATGAATGCAATTCCATAACCCATATATAACAAAATTGTATTTTCTTTCACATTAGATAAAAAAAAATGTTTTTACTATGAATATCAGTACACAAAAAATATTGTAGAAGTATAGATATATATGATATGCAATCACATCTATATATATGCACAGATTCATATATGTGTGTGTGTGTGTATAACTGCTTCATTTACTCACATTAAATTAATATACAAAAGTATAAATTTATGCGTAAACTTTAAGTATTTACTTCAAAAGTGCTCAATACGTAGGTAGAGCTAGTTAGTAATTTATAAAATATATATGGCGATTAAGCTACACTGCATATATATATATATATATATATATATATATATATATAAGCGATGTAATCATATATATTTGTGTATGTGTTGTATTTCGTATATATAAAATCATGCACATTTCGTATTTATACCTATCACCACACACACACACACACACATACACACACACACACACACGCACACGCATGCACATATGTATATGATTTTATGTTCGATATGAACAAAAACGGCATGGAGATGCGGTGACAATCTATTACTATCCCCTGCCTTTTGGTCACCATAATTTCTGCTTGTCTCTTCTTTCCACCTGAGTCTTCGGAATTGGCTGAGTCCTCGAACCCCCTTCCAATCCCCACTCGCCGCCGTCGTCATCGTCGTTTGTGGCGGGCATTGCACTTTCGCCGCTTGTCCGTCAGCCATGATGGATGACGTGGCAGGTCAGGTGGTCTCGAAGGAGGACGGCCATTTGCCATCACGGCTCGCTGGCCGTACTCGCCATTTCATTGGCGATAAATTCCCGCCTCTCAGCCTGTCCCGCTGTCACCTCCAGGAGGCTGCAGCCGAGCGCCGCCCGCTCCAATGACCATGCCTGCAAAAATACAAGGAGCACTCAACTAACTTCTCTCCCCCGCTCTCTCTCTATCTCTCTCTCTCTCTTCTCTCTCTCTCTTTCTCTCTCTCTCTCTTGGTATTTGACGATCAACGATCTGCTGATGAAAATGGCCCATGAAGAATGGGCCCGATTCGACAGAAGTCTCGTTGGACTGGCCGTGAATCTTGTGTTTGTTTAAGCGTTCACGCTACACAAGCGCCATCTTTGTCGCACTACGCCACTCAGCATCGCAAACAAATGAACAAAAATGGCCACCCTTCGTGAATGAATAGTCAAAATGAAATCATCAGAGAAATTTACTACAAACTCCGTCCACGCTCCGATGAGGCGATCGACGCCGGATTTCGGTAAGGTTAGCAGGAAATCCTTCCGCCCTTCTCCCCCCCCCCCACCTCCAAAGAAAAACAATAAACAATACATATAGATATGGATTTACTAATTTTTCATCAGATAACTGCACACGAAGCAAAAATGTCTGAAAACGAGCTATAAACGCTAGAATAATTCTCCTATTTCTAATGTAAATGTTCGTTTCCGTGCATTTAACCGTGTCAGCTCGTAGATGGACATTCCGATTTCGTATTTCTAATAGTCATTTAGATATTTCTGGCAACATGTCGGCGTGTCCATTTTAAGGGGTGAGGGTAATGTAAAGTTAACTCGAACAGGTATTCCTAAGATGCGTCCATTGAATTAGTAAGGAAAATGCAATTTCAAAATGGTTACATTTATCATTGTTTCCATTTCACTTCCTAGAACAGATATTATTCAGATGCGTCTATTCAATTTACGGGTTTAGCGATGAAAATTCTATTTCAAACCTAAGCGTAATATATCGAAAACATTGCTATTTCACACATGAGCGTGATAAAAAGACGAACCGATACTAGAAAGAACGGGCAAAAGTTAAAGCCCGTTGAATAGAATGGGTGCTTTATGCTAAGTTGATGGTTGAATTAGTGCTCATTTTGCATTAGATACTGATCCTTGTTAATCCCTAACTATGAATAGAACGGATACCATAATACTTAGTTTGCTGTACTTTAGTCAAACAAAGGTCCATACAAAATTTCAGTCAGATCAGCCTAGTAATTTCCGAGAAAAAGTGGAACCGACAGACAGACTAAGAGAAATATAATATAGAAGAGGGCATATCTAAATTAAAATGTCTCTGTGAGGGTTCGGTTATGAGAATGCTTTTTTAAACCAAAGTGCGGCACGTCAGAGAAGCTTGTATTTCAAAATGAAACCTGTCAGACCGTCAAAGGTGCTATTTTAAACGTGTGCTAGGCAGACCTCTTACAGAAATGATTGGGGGGGGTCTGAAAATAAATGTGCTCATTTAACATGCGTCATACTTGATGAAGATCTTATTTGAAACCGAACGGTGACAGTTTGACGATTGAGATGCTTGGACGATTTGAATCAATAACTTGCAAAATCAAAGAAAAAAGTTGTAAATAAATTTATATTATACATTTTCTCCAAAAATTATTTTCTATGATAAAAGAAAAAATTAAATACTTTTATTTGAGAAATTTTATAACGACAAATAATGTTAGATAATATTTTATTAAATGAATAAAATAATATTTTCTAAGACTATCAGTGATATGCAGCTTTAAAAAAAAAAAAAAAAAGATCGTAAAACGATGCATAATGTAGCCCCCTTCAAACAAATAAATGTCCAGAACTTACCACCCAAAGAAAAATAGAATTTTTTTTATTAAACGTTCTAAAACGCTACAATGCCTCGGGAAAAAGAGCCTATTTTATGTTCAATTTACATGTGAAAGTAATCTCTTGCTCGAAATCCTTAAATAATTTAATTTTTAATTATTTAAGAATTTCGAGCAGAGGATCAATTTCACATGCAAATTGAACATAAAATGAGCTCTTATTTCCCCCTCTCTCAATTTTGTATATATATATATATATATATATATATATATATATATATATATATATATATATATATATATATTATCAATAAAATCATTATGACTTTTAGAACACAATAAATAGTCGTAAATGTGGATAATGTTGGATATTTCTTTTAAATATTCGCAAAAACAAGTAGAATCTAATTTTTAGGGAGCGATCCAGTTGTAATCGATCAGATCTCATCGGATAAAACATAATTCAAACACGGACAAAAGTCTTCGATATAAAAAAAATACATTTTTTTTTTTAATATTTAAACTGTTTCCTGTTTATATTTATCAGTATTGTATTTCTTGACAAAAATGTTTTATTTCATTTTTAAACAATTCCAGGTTCTTTGTAAATACTACATTCTTATGAAGTTATCGGTGTTTCTTATATCTTTTTCTGCCTAATCGCAATCATAATGTTTTGTCGTGAAAACGAAATAAGGTATTACTATTTGAGCTCTGCGCCTTAGGCTAAATCACTCAAAAAGAAAATGATATTCTCCATTTTTTATGTAAACAGCACGTAAAACGAAACCGTGAAAATAATATATAACAACACAACATCTGTTTCGTATATAAATTTTAATGTAAAATGATCACCCTCCCATTCTTTCTCTCTCTCTCTCTCTCTCTCTCTCTCTATATATATATATATATATATATATATATATATATATATATATATATATATATATATATATATATATATCTGTCTGTCTATCTATCTATCTATCTATCTATCTATATCTATAACTATATCTATATCTCCCAGAATAGATGATGTTTTAAGGACATGTAACCAATTTTAATGTTTTGAGGACATGTAACCAATTTTCATTCTTGGCTATTACTATTACATTTTTGTTCCAGATCAAACTTTAGTATAAAACGTGTTATTGTTAAAAATCATAAAAGCATGCCTACTTCCTATTACTGACCCTATGTCGTGATAGTAATGCGAAAAATGAAGCGATTATTTTATGGTTTTATGATTTTGCCAGTCGGACTTAGGGTGAATGGCAAAAACTTTTGTTAAGTGCCCTAAATAGTAAAATTGGACGGAAATGTAAGATCATTTTAAGATAAATTTATATGCACCATTAACCTCACACTTTAAATCCTAAAATAACTGTTTTATTTTTTGTTTCTGTTTTTTATTGTGTTTACACATAATCACTAAAAAAAAAAGTACAGTCTCATTCAGGTACATTTAAACTTTTAAAAGTAGATATAATTAATTTTTAAATCGCACAAACTGTTAATTTTTTTCCTTCGTGTATTGTATTCAAGATTTTGACAAACTTTTTATGAGATTTTCACCTATATTTATCACTTGTGCTCAAACAGCAAAAAAATATATTAGAACATTATTTCAGAGAATACATAGGAGGTGACCAGAAAACGATATGACCAGGCCGGTGCATCAAAATAATAAATACTGTTCAGAGCATCTAAAATCTTTTGTGCGCTTCTTAAGAGGTGCTATATAAATGTTTAGGAAATAGGTGTGAAAAGAATTTGAATATTTCAAAAGCTTTGCTAAATAAGTGAACATGAGTGAATAATTCTAGAATAATTACTTTGTTTACCATAATTTACCAATGACAAAATTAAATTGGATTCTAAAAGTCAATAATAAATCTCGAAATTGCATTTCAAACCTGTGATCCTTTGAACCTTACTCTTATGTTTTAAATAAACCATTTTCTAATAAATAAATACATTATTTTTGTTTCATTTTTATTGCCAAGAAAAAACGTAAAGAATCGTTTTTGGAATCGGAAATAAGACTCGAATTTTTCCTATTCCGATACCGATTTCGATAACCAAAATTTCCGATTTTTCCTGCTGTACCAACACTAGTACTTTCCTAAATAAGTAATAAATAAATAATAAATAAGTAATAAATAAATAATAAATAAATAATAGAAAAATAATAAATGAGTAATAACTAAATAATAAGTAAGTAATAAATGAATAATAATTAATAAATAATAAATAATAAATAAATAATACATAAATGATAAATGAGTACTAAATAAATAATACATAAATAATAAATGAGTACTAAATAAATAATACATAAATAATAAATGAGTACTAAATAAATAATACATAAATAATAAATGAGTACTAAATAAATAATACATAAATAATAAATGAGTACTAAATAAATAATACATAAATAATAAATGAGTACTAAATAAATAATACATAAATAATAAATGAGTACTAAATAAATAATACATAAATAATAAATGAGTACTAAATAAATAATACATAAATAATAAATGAGTACTAAATAAATAATAAATAAGTGATAAATGAATAATAAATAATAAATAATAAATAATAAATAAATAATACATAAATAATAAATGAGTACTAAATGAATAATAAATAATAAATAAATAATACATAAATAATAAATGAGTACTAAATAAATAATACATAAATAATAAATGAGTAATAAATAAATAATAAATAATAAATAAATAATACATAAATAATAAATGAGTAATAAATAAATAATAAATAATAAATAAATAATACATAAATAATAAATGAGTAATAAATAAATAATAAATAATAAATAAATAATACATAAATAATAAATGAGTACTAAATAAATAATACATAAATAATAAATAAGTAATAAATAAATAATACATAAATAATAAATGAGTACTAAATAAATAATAAATAAGTAATAAATAAATAATAAATAAGTAATAAATAATTAATAAATGAATAATAAATAAGTAATAAATAAATAATAAATAATAAATGAATAATAAATAAGTAATAAATGAATAATAAATAAGTAATGAATAAATAATAAATGAGTAATAAATAAATAATAAATAAGTAATAAATAATTAATAAATGAATAATAAATAAGTAATAAATGAATAATAAATAAGTAATGAATAAATAATAAATGAGTAATAAATAAATAATAAATAAGTAATAAATAAATAATAAATGAATAATAAATAAGTAATAAATAAATAATAAATAATAAATGAATAATAAATAAGTAATAAATAAATAATAAATAAACAATGAATAGGTAATAAATAAATAATAAATAAGTAATAAATAATAAAGAAATAAGTAAATAATAAAGAAGTAATAAATAAATAATAAATAAATGTTGAAGGAAAAACTTCAAATTTAAAATTAGAATATACTGTTCTGTACACAATAACTGCTTAACGAAATGGACAATTTCCTTAGCGATCATATGTTGCGCCCGCGGTATTCATCCTAGACAGGTTGAACCGACTTCCCCCGGAGGATGAAGTTTCAAAGGAATATTAAGTTCACAAGCGGTCTCTAGTCGCAGGTATAGTCCGGTTAAGGGGGATCACTAGGTTAAGATTTTGCAGTTTTTGTAGGAAGGCGTCAATGTCCTCCTATATATAGCGTCTGATATTTCCAAATAGTGTCCCATCTGGTACTGATTAGGCTCAACGTTGCTTAACTTCGCGAACCGGTAGTAAACGTGATTATGCCGTATACAATATGAAAACCCAAATGATATTTTAGCAGTTTTCCTATAGGAGAAACTGCTAAAAATTAAAAAAATATATAAAAAAAACATATCCGCACAAAAGCACGTTGAATAAAAAAATACACAGACCTAGTACATCAATATCGAGCTATTATTGGAAACTAGTGATTGGACGATTCCAATATTGTTTCCGATTCTGTTACCGAGTCCGATTTTTTTTATAAATGTCTAAATATTTAACTATAAAGTTGTTATTTTTTCCGATTACCATAGTGTTTGAATTAATGGTTAAATGGCAGTTTTAGTCATTTAGAACTGTTTTAAAGCTTCACCGCTCACTCATTTTTCGACGAAATTTAAAACAATTATTGCAGTTTATAGATCACCTTCTCAGCTATATTGCGAAAAAATTTTTTTTTTCAATTTTCGTTCAGTAAGGCAAAAAGTTATGATGAATTTCCTGGTGTTCAAAATCGTAAAAATATGTAAGGAGGTGAGCGACGCTTTTTATGACTGGTTTCCACAGCAACCACGTCGCTTCATCGACTACTGTTGCTACTAATTCGAAAAGAGAAGTAACAAGTGAAACAGAGAGAATGAAAGCATGAAAGGGAGATAATTGGAGGTATTGAAAGCAAACGAGCGCCGTACATTGTTATTACATATGCATTTCTAAGAGCAAAAAATAAGACTGAAATTAAACAAAGAACACGTGAATTTATTGGAAACCTGGAAAAATTATGAATTACAATGGAAAAATGCGAGCATGAAAAGTAATATGGTTAAGCTTTAACATGGAAAAGTAAAGGACTAGTTGTTAAAAAATATAATAAATTTATAACTTAAAATATGGCGGTATTAAATTTTTTAATTCAATTTATAACATGATATAATCAATTCTTAATGCTGCAATATTTTAAGCTATAAATTTATATAGTTTTACTAGAATATATTGCCCTTTTCTTTTCAGTTGTTAAAATATTACTTAAGCTTAACCATATTACTTTTAATGCTCGTAATAAATAACAATTTTCGTTATAGTGCTACAGTTATAATTCTAAATTAAATTTAAGAATATGATAAATAACAGGGAATTGCGAGAGATAAAATGTCTTCCTTTCTCGTCAAAATAAGGTCACTTTTTGTTTATTCAAACTACTTAAATGTTAAGTTCGCTAAATTCCCTTTTAAACAAAAGGAGCAATACTGATTAGCTGCGGACAGAAGTAGATTATTAGTTAGAAGTTACAGTAAGAATTGGTCATCTATTAAAACAATCATACAATTTAAATTAATGCAATGTGTCTGATAATTTCCCCAGGGAAGCGTACTTCTCATAAGTATATTTTCACACTACTACTAAGCTCTACTCATGTATGATGCATTAATGATTAAGATATAAATACTAATATTGTGTATATTTAGGCAGCATTTTCTCATTTAGACAAATATTATTGAATAGCACGGAAGTATTCTGTTTTACAATTTTCCTTGTTTTATATTTTTTAATTCATTAAAGAATATTTTTTGCTGGAGGAAATCACCTTTGCACGGTGTATAAGATTCCTTATTATATTCGTTTTATAACTCCCCCTAATAATTGGATATTATAAACCCGTATATTTATATGGCAACATAAAAACGCATAAAACTAATTCCCCACTTCGTCCTATAATTTCACAGGTGACAACACCAATATATAACGTAACTAAAACAAATCGACGAACCCATCACACCGTATTTACCTTGTAAATAGTGTAAAATCTACGGAAGAACTAATGCAGATTCTACAAGTAACTAAAATCGATAATAAAATCACCGCCTCTTTAGATGTTGAAAATCTATTTACAAATATACCAGTGAACGAAACCATTGAAATTATCATAGAGAACATATATAACAATCCGACCCTTTCTCCACTTAAAATGAGTTC
>NC_136505.1:63697358-63739858 GCF_053919585.1 Euprymna scolopes
GCTTGTTATATTGCATATTAAACAGGGGGTAGTTATTTAATGTAATGGTATAACAACCAAGTATTGTCACTTCTGGCTAAGAATTTATTCAGTAGTCAGCGGTGATACGTGAAAATCAGTTGCCCGCTATATGACTTTCTCGCCAAGCGCTTTGTTAACTATTATTATTTTATAGCCAAACAGACATTTACTTTTCTTTAGTAAATTGTTAGGTAAAAGTACAGAATAGTTGCCAAAGACATCTCCCAATGTTAAGAATTTCATCGTTATTATTTAGAAATCCATTCTTAACATGAATAGGTGTTTTATTAAAAAAATATTTCTTTGGGGTATTTGTAAAAAAAAAAAAAGCATTCCAATTATAATAATTAAATTTGTATTTAAAATAAAAACCCAAATTTTCCAATGAAAGAAATCATTTTGCACATTTTCTTGTGTTGGCTGAGATTTTCATACGTGTAAAATAAACATTTTTATTGATTTTCATACGTGTAAAATAAACATTTTTATTGATTTTCATACGTGTAAAATAAACAATTTTCATACGTGTAAAATAAACAATCACGAGGTAACTGATTTCACAATTTATCGCCGATTGCTGAAAAGATGTTTCTAAATTTTTTAGATGAGGATTGATTATTCGTGTTATTTGGATTCTTTGAACTACTGTTCTCATCTGGATTGTTAATTTTCACAACGTTTCGACCGATGTAATCTCCGATCTTCTTCGCGTGTATATTGTCGAATCTGGGAATCTTTTTGTCGAACTCGAGGATCTGCGCGAAATTTAGAACAGAACCTTTTATTTAATTCACGGGGGTAGCATGCTCTTGTTCTGTCAGCCATGACTGGATAGAAGTCCTAAATAATTCGCAATTGTATTTCGAGTGTCGCCGGCACTGAGGATTGGACATTCAGCTTTTAACTTACAACTGAAGTTTACCAAGTTTCTTATTCACTAAACCGTGAGTCCTTGCAGATTCCGAGTTCGACAAGATATACCTGAAGAAAGTAGGAGGTTACATCGACCGAAACGTTATGAAAGTAACAATAAAGATAAGAACAGTAGCGCGAACAATCTAAATAATACATTGACAATTCTCGGTCGTAACGCCAATATACCTGTTATTTAACTAAGTTGTCAGAAAATAAAAAAAAACGCCTTCTTTTGTTGGGCCCATCCAGTCGGGGTATTCGCGGGTAGGTAACACTGGGTCTGAACACGCATATAACCATCTCTTATATTTGGATTGGTTTACTTATATTTGTTGCTATTTCTCTGTTTGTTTTTGTATGTTTGTTTTTCCTTTTCATGGGAGGGGGAACGGAATTTATTTTTATTTTTCTGCCAAGCATTTCCCAGGTTGATTTTGAGCGAAGGCGAGTGACGTTCGAGCCCGACATTCAGATTAATGTCTCTCTCGTGCCGCTCAAAAGCAGCGGAGATTTTTCAAGTTGACAAATGGAAGGCGAATGTTGATCGGAGAGGAGAGTGGGGTTTTGATTACGAGAAGAAGAAGATGAGAAGAAGACAACTAAGAAGACAGCAAAGAAGAAGAAAAAGAAGAAAATAATGCAAAATGAACTAAATAATAGTAAAAGAAAGCGATTAAAAAAGAAGGTAAGCAAGAAGAATACAAAGCAGGAGAAAACAAAGAAGGAAGATGAAAAGGTCAAATAAAATGAAGAAAAATAATATTTTTTAAAAGATGAGATAAAGCAACGAATACAAAAACGAAAAAGAAGAAAAAAAAAGACTTTTAAAGCGGCAATTCATATCAACACAAAAAAATTCACCTCCGTGTTGAGCTTCACCAATACTTCCTTCCAAATCTAAGTTCTTTTTTGTTTCTTTCTCAATAAATCTTGTAAAAATAATAAATTAAAAAAAAAATCTGTTTCAAAAAGAAGTCAGCCATTATTACTTTCCACATCTGCCCTCGTAAATGTGCATCAATACGCATGCGTCAACTTCTATTAAACTCGAAGAAGTTTTTGCAAATATCTGTTTTGTTAAGATAAATAAATATCTGCGTATGTGTGTGTCAATAATTCACAAATATTTGTGGTTGAGCCTATCTGTCTGTATTTTCGTTAACTTTTACATTATTAAACATAACAGCTTGAAATTCGATCAGAATTATACCCTACCTATTCAAGGTATTGTAATGTGGTTACATTTATTCGGTTTTTTTTTTTTTTTATTATTATTATTATTATTGTTGTTGTTGTTATTACAACAACAACAACAACAACAATAATAACAACAATAACAATAACAATAATAATAATAATAAGAAGAAGAAGAAGAAGAATTCTGATTTCATTTATCAACGTCTCCCTGAAAAGAGATGGAATTCATTTCCAGAGGATTTCCCTAAATCCTGGTTCCAAACCAGGTGCTTCAAAGATCAAGGGTTTTCCTAAGGATGTTGGTGGTACCTACAATATCAAAGGTCGTCTGAAGGCCGCCTAAAACATCGGGGATGCGTAGTTTTGGGGATTTTTTCAATTGTCCTTCCAGACGACTTGATACTACTCCTAGCGTACTAACTACGATCGGGATTATTTGTGTTTTAACCCCGTGTATACGCCTTATCTCCATTTCTCGTTCTCCTTCTCTCGCATATTCCTGTCCCAGGGTACTGAAAAGTCTACAATCTGCCAGTTTTTTTAGACTTTGTCAATGACGACCAAATCCGGATTATTATGTTCCAATTGCTTGGTCGTTATGACACTTTTGTCCCACCATGCCTCTACATTGCCATCCTCACTAATTCTTACTTCATCGGGCAGAATAATAATAATAATAATAATAAGAAGAAGAAGAAGAAGAAGAAGAAGAAGAAGAAGAAGAATGTAACTGGCGGTTTTTGAAAGCCTCCACACTACTATAAAGTAATGTTGTGTTAATATGCATAGTGTAGCTTTTATCAGGTCGATTCTGATGTTAATATTGATGTCTTGAATTCTTTCCGAGGTCAGATAATTGCGGGAAGGTCTGCGTTCAGGTTGCTAACATCCATAAGTAAAATCGGTGATTATGAAACAAACTGGATTCGAAATCCAGATCATAAGTCAGTGTCGTTATCAACCTCCCACTGCTACCATTTGAAAGATGGGCTACTTTAAAAGAGGTGTAGTGCGTTGTGCATGGTCATGAGTTTCCTGGTCATCTGATCGAGCTGTCTCAGTTCTTCTTTAGTCCACCCTATGAACGGTCCACAGTATATTACTACTGATACTGCCCGTGTACATCAGGTAGTTAATTTTTTCCTTTGTATTAGAGAACTTGTATCCGGCTTGGCACTTTCTCAGTATATTGTTTAGGGGCATCATAGCTATGATGAACAGTAACGGTGATAGTTGATCTCCTTGGAAGATGCCTCTTTGTATGTTAATTTGTGTTATGTGTCGTCCGTCAGCTGTCAGTTCCATTATTGTTATTATTATCATTATCATTATCATCATCATTATTATTATTATTATTATTATTATTATTATTATTATTATTTGCTCATTGATATTAACTGGTGGTGTTCCCTGGAGACTGAGTGACATCAAGTCCCGCCAGATTTCTAGTATACTCCACTCCTTTCAATAACTATTGCAAATGATGTTGTATTATCGCAATAACAGCTTACCATTGATTTCTCGAAGTTAACGAACATTGGCCTTCTTTGAGATCATCTACTCCCCGTATTTTCTCCTATGTCTGAAAGCACACTTCTTCAGTTTGCCCCATATTTAAAAATTAAGGCGATTAGTCATCTCCCTTTCAGTACAGACCAATCAGTCTCCTGTGTATCATGAGTAAACTACTGGAATCTGTGTTAAACATATAAGTAATCAACCACCTCAGCAAAAACCACCTCCTCAGTGACATGCAATGTGATTTCCGCTCGTCTAAATCTACAATTGATGTGCTAACAGTAATGTCTCACAGGATTAGTGAATGACTTAACGCGGGCTCCATTTCTAGGGCAATTGCTCTTGACATATCAAAGGCTTTCGATAGGGTGTGGTATAAAGACCTGCTACACAGATACGGAATAGTTAGAAATGTCTTCTCAATTATTAAATCGTTCCTCTCTGATAGGTTTATAAGAGTAATTGTTGATGGGCAGAAATCAGCTCACAGTTTCATCCTAGGCCTAACTCTCTTCTTGATCTTCATCGATGATCTCTCAAATCACATTCTTAGATTATTCATAGACGATCATGCAGACGACACTACCATCTATGGCAAAACTTCTAAAACGAGAAACGGCCAAGATGTCTCTGATTCCCTCTCTACTGATCTTGAGCAAGTGGTGCAATGGGGAAACAGGTGGCTTGTTAATTTTAATGCATCTAATACCAAATTTTTATCTTTCCATCATCAACGCTCTGACCCACATCTGGCCCCTATCGAAATGAAGGGCTCTCAACTTGAGGACGCCCATGTTTAGAAAAACTTTTTGGTCTGACCTTCACTCTTGATCTGAAATGGAGTGTATACATAAAATCTGGAGCCAAGGTCGCTGGAAAAAGAGTTGTAGATATCTATTCTCTGAAGCAATTCTCTACCTGTATAATAGCCAAATACGTCCTAGGATTGAATACTGTTGCCACATCAGAATTCAAAACAGATTTCGTAATCTAGTAGGCGATGTCCGTTTCTCTTCTCTGCAGCTTCTTTTCCATAGAAGCGACGTTGTGCGCCTGTTCCTGCTTTATCGCTATTTTCATGACAATTTCGACTGAGCTCCAATATATGGTCCCCTCTCACTAATTCTTCACACAAAAAATACTCGTCTAGCCAAAATCACTATCAATAAATTTTCCCACTCTCTATCGTTGCCTAAACCTAAACGTAGATTCCATGAACAAAACTTTCTCCCGGGGAACTCTGTTCGGCTGGTATACTTTCCAAGTCACCAAAATATCATTATCTTCAAGTCCAACGTAAACAAGTTCTTATTCAACGTTCTCGTAAATAATCACATTATACCAAATTATTGCTACAAACGATTATTACGCAACTGTCTCAATGACTAAAATACACACATTAACTCTTACTCTTGAATGGCCCCAGGACTTTGATATGTAGTGACCCCTTTGTAAAAACAAAGTGTAGCAATAAGTTTTCCCAAGGTTTCACTATTTACCGCAACTTTTCTAGTAGAGACATGGTATGCTTGCTCTCTCTCTCTCTCTCTCTCTCTCTCTCTCTCTCTCTCTCTCTCTCTCTCTCTCTCTCTCTCTTCGGTCGTTTTATTCTCTTCACAAGGCTTCCGTGCTGTATCAACTGATGGTCCGTGTTATCACAACATTTGTGGGGTAGAGGATAAGAAGTTTCAAGTTCAGGTGTTGTTCTATTTTTTTGTTTTATTTCTGTTGCAACCTTCCTGGTGCTGGTTAGTGTTCGTAGTTTATGTTAGTTTCCGCAGTTGAAAAGTTTCTTTAAGATTCCAACTATTTTTATCATTTTCGTCCGTTGTATAGTTTCGGTTTTTTAATTTTTTCCTAGTCTTTTTTTCTAAATTTTTCAGAACTGTTCATAATGTTTCGACGTTTATTGGTATAATGCCGACTTTCTTCAAGCAAGTTCCGAGATTTCTTCCCTCCAGACTACAACATGATCGTGTTCAAATCCAATCAGTCCTTTTGACTACTCTACACTCTTTAAGCCTTATCCTTGAGTGGCCTATCGGCCTTGATAAGTGGTGACGCCTATGTAAAAAAAAAACAAAAAAACCGTCCCCTTAAGTAATACACATTTTTGATTGCATTCACCATTTTCAATCATAATACCTTTCATCATTCAGCTGATAATGTATTCATCTCGTGAGCTCTGCTCTTCGATTGGCTTTTGGCTTTTTTTGTACCCTTATTCGCCCCCAGAAAGGCATATCAACCTTACACGTAATGGGGCTTCTATTTGTGATCATGTTAACACAGGACTATGTGAGGTGTTGAGCAGCGAGATATCTGTTTACATTACATTTAAACTTCTGCGTGTTAGTACAGCCAGGGAAGCAGGAAACAGGGAAGGAATTCTAAAGTTTAGCAGTCAGACGGAAGTAACTATGAGGGTAGAAGGGTTTCCGGTATCTAAAGAACGGTGAAAAGAGTAGGAAAAAGCTGCTTGATGGGTTAGTCGGCGATTTGTACGTTGACAGGCACATGTGCTATGTCTTCAGCCGAGCACGTTCCAGTGAAGTACTTGTAAAACAGATACAGGCTTTCAGAAGTGGTAACATTCGTAAAACTGATTGAACTCTGTTTACTGTAATTATTTGCGAACGTCTTTTTTTTTATAGAATATTAGCAGGCCGCTCGGCGTTGCCCGGTCGTAAAATATGTTTAAATATATTATTTTAATTAATGCGGAATTCTTATTCAATATAAACAGAAATACCGTAGGTATTAAACCTAACGTTAAATTTCTTTTAAAAAAATGAAGTAAAAAAAAAAAACAGAAAAGAAACTGAGACCTGTGTATGCGAGTATTATGATTTTTCTAAACAATTCAATTCTTGTATGTAAAAATGATAATACTCGCGCTGAGATCGAAACCAAAACCTGAAGACAGTGAATCAAGTACGATAACAATTAGGCCAGCTTGACACGTTCTTTGAAAAATGTTTTGAAACGTACTTATTCTTAACATAAATAAACTGTCATGTGAAGATTCACGAATGCAAATTAGTGAAACAGTTAACAAACAGATAAAAATCTATTAACATCCCCATGTGTCAATTTTTTAATTTTGACCTCTTAGCAACCGTTTTTCCCGGATGAAAACCGATTAAAAATATTTCCATACGTCTGAATACCCTATTTACCAAATTTAAAATCTGTAGATCCAAAATTCATTGAGTATATAGGTTGAGACACAAAAAAAAACGATCTCATTTTTATAGATATATAGATTTATTCAGATGTAACAAAGCATCACTATAACAAGCTTTGTCTGTTGATTGTTTCGGTCTATCCTTGGTCTGTAACATCTACGTTCGAAATGGTTATTTTATCGGCAAATATGCAGATCTGGCAGACCCATCGAAAGACTATCTATATTATGTTTCTCTTAGTCTGTTCGTTTTCCTTTTTTCTCGGAAACTACAGAGCCGATTTGACAGTAATTTTGTATTTTCTCACGTGCAATGATATATATCTCTATGGGTTCTGTGATAAATTACAGATCTAAACTACTACTGTTTCTGATTTAGAGATGTTTGAACTGAGTCAGATATGAAAATGAGCTTTCTGGGTCTCGCGCAGTGATCCGACTTTTATATTCAAAATGGTGCATATTATAGGAGATTTTTTTTTTCGAAATAAAAGCGTACGATAATGATGAGGGATCAGTATCGTACGCTGGCATCATAGATTCAAACATGATCAGAAATGTGTAGAAACATCTATCAGGACTGAACCACCCCATCTTACATTGATAAGCATCTGTTAATCAAGTTGAGGCTGCCATGTTGGAAGACCGACGCGTGACAAGAGGTCAAGATTAGTACAGAGTTTGTGGAAGCCATCATTCATGACAATTTGAATATGCATAAGGTGTCTTTCAGATAGATTCCCAGGTTGCTGACACCTTTTCAGAAACAAGAACGCGTTGAGTGCTCGATGACGTGCTAAGAAGATGAGTGAAAGTTTTACACAGGATGAAACCTGGGTCTATCGCTATGATCCAGAGACAGAAGCCCAGTCAGTGCAGTCAAAGCACTTGGATTCACCTTTACCTTCAAAGAAAGTAAGGGTGGAGCCCTTCGCTGAAAAGATCATACGCACCGTTTTCTGAAACTAGAACGAAGTGATGATGACAGATTTCCTAGCAAAGGGTACATCTATCACGGAGGTGTCTTATGCTTCATATTTGAGATAATAAAGAGAAGCTATCAAAATCAAGAGACAATAAAACGCCCCTTTTCACAACGTGCATGTCGCCAGATCAGAAGCATGGGCGTGTGGCTATAAAATCGTCCCCATCTCTTGACCTTGCACCCTCTAACTTTAACCCCCTCCAACTCTTGAAGTTTATTTGGCTAAAATTTTGTATGCACCTTTGTTATGATAAGGTGCAGCAAGCTAAGTACTGTGATATTAGTTCCATGCGTAGTTAGAAATTAATAGGGATTAGTTATCACCATATATACGGCACAATCACGTTGACACACTGTTTCTCGCCAGATCACCGAAGTTAAGCAATGTTGAGCCTGGCCAGTACCAGATGGGTGATCATTTGGGAAGGCAAGGCGCTGTATGTACCGCGAGGTAAAATTACCAGGTTAAGGAATTGGCGTAGTGTATCCTTCTTTCGAGGGTAGATGGGCCTCTCTTAAGCCGTGGTAGGCAACCCATCTAGTGATGGCGTCACGATAAAAAATACCTTTGATAGTCTTGGTGAAGCATCAAGTATTTCCAGCCATAGATTCCGCGGAATTTGTTCACGTTTCACCTGCGGCTATTGGTATTGGTTGTATCACATTTACTCTAAGTTTTTTTTTTCGTAAACTACTAGATCAATCTGGTTTAAATTTTGTATGGACATTTTTTATGTTAGTATGCAGCTAAATAAAAATTATGTTATCCGTTCGATGCAAAGTTAGGGATTAATAGAAATGAGTATTTAATGCAAAAATGAGCAGAAATGTAATCATATTCAACCATCAAGTTGGCATAAAGCATTCATTCTAAGTCAGCTGTGTATAAATTTTGTCCATTTTTAAGGGGCTAGAATGTCTCGTCTATATTATATTTCTCTTAGTCTGTCTGTCTGCCAATTCTAAATTTTCTCTGAAACCACTGGACCATTCTGGCTGAAATTATTTCCGTCCGCCGGTCTGTCACGCTTTCGTTTGAAATAGTATTTTCATCATTAAACGCACAGATTGAATAGACGCATCTTATGAATTTTCTTTCTTTTTTATTTGTATTATAACACAATATGTTTTTATTTTGTTTTTTGTCGTTCTTTGTTGACATTAAAATGGGTAAATTATTCCACCAATCTGTTTATTTCTGCATATTTAAAATGAAATCAAAAAGCTTTGCATTAAAATATTTCAACTCTGTTTTATTATTGTTATTATTGTTTTGCTGCGTGACTCGTCTTGAAATGCTTTCGTTTCGTTTTATTTAGTACGACCCATTTCACTTTTTTATTCTTGCTGTTAAATGAGTTCAAATCAATTGCCATTTTGTTATATCGAATTCAGAAAACTCACCAAAAACAAACAAAAATATAGAGGGGGGTGGGTGAATATTTTGGCTTTTTTTTCATTTTGAATATATCCTCCCTCACCCCTAACCTTCTCTGCCGCGTTTGGTTGTTGTTTATTAATTATGGGGCAATTCCCCCGATGGTGATATACCCGTTGCAACTTTGCCTTAAACTGTCAGTCGCCCTCTTTTTCGAAATCTCCAACTAATATTCATTGGCTGTAAACGACATTGTAGAAGTGGGAATGAAAGGGGAGCCTTTTTCGCTTATTAGGTTTTGTCGTGTCAAAACCGAATGAACTCTGACCCAATGGACAAGTGCGCGGTAGTTTTTCGTCTTGCACTGATCAGCATGAATTTCGATGTGGATCAGTGATTAGAGCTTAGGTTTACACATCCATAAAAAAAAGATGGAGACGCGCTTTCAGACAGACGCGCGCTTTTTGCTGCCAGAGCTGTGGGCAGTGACAAGTAATAGTGTAAATGAGCTGTCGGCCACCCGGGTTTTCATTATTGTCATTAATCCGGTCTCTTCGCAGAAAGGGGCGGCGGTCCCTACTAATGGCACGAGTAAGATAGTTTTGGCCGAAAAGAGGAAGAAGATACGAAGAAGCGGTAGGGATGGGGGAGAAATTAAAAGGGAGTGATGATGTCATAATAATGTTGGAATAGGACGGGATTTTAATACTGAAGCTAATAAGGAGAAAAGAAAAAATGGAAAAGAGATGAATCTGAAAGGACGGTAAAAAAAAAGAAAGAAAGATCGTAAGAATGTTTAAAAACAAACAAAAAAAGAAGGGAAAATCAAAAAAGAAAATGTTAAAATCGTAAAGAAAGAAAGACGATGCGGAAGTCTACAAAAAAAAACAAAGAAAGAAAAATAAAATAAAAAGTATTAAAAAGAAAAGAAATAAAGAAGGTGCAAAAATAATGGTGTAAAGATCGTAAAAAAAGAGGCTACGAAAGTATTTAAAAAAGAAAAAAATATAGACAAGAATTTTTTTAATCTAAAATAAAATAAATTAAACATGAAAAAAATATTAAATAAACAAGGATTAAAGGGTAACGAAAATTAAAAAAAAAAACAACGAAGGAAAACATAATAAAAATGATAGAAAAACTGGAAAAAATGATCACAATAAAAATAATCAAGAAAGACTGGAAAAGCATAAAGGAAAAAAGACAAATAAACTCTACTATAATATAATATGAGAATAGAATTACGGAATGAACGAAAGAGAGATGAAAGGAAGAAAGATAAATAAAAGAATGTCTAATATAAAAGAAATGAAACAAAGGTATGTAAGAAACGACGACGAAAAGAAAGGCGAGGTAATGAGAAGATGAAAGATAAAAAGAGAAAGGAAGTCTAAAAAATGGTAAAAGAAATTTTTTAAGGAAGGCAAAGGGGTGAAATGATTAATGCAAGAAAAAACAAACAAAACAAAAAAAAATGAAACAAAAATGAAAAACAAAAAGGTAACAAAAGAAAGGAAACAAAAAGAAAGGAAACGAAAAGAAAAGAAACAAAAAAAGAAAAGAAACAAAAAAGAAAAACAAAAAAGAAAAGAAACAGAAAGTAAGGAAGCAAAAAAAGAAAAGAAACAAAAAGAAAGGAAACAAAAAAGAAAGAAACAAAAAGAAAGGAAACAAACAAGAAAGGAAACAAAAAGAAAGGAAACAAAAAGAAAGGAAACAAAAAAGAAAGAAACAAAAAGAAAGGAAACAAACAAGAAAGGAAACAAAAAGAAAGGAAACAAACAGAAAGGAAACAAAAAAGAAAGGAAACAAAAAAGAAAGGAAACAAAAAAGAAAGGAAACAAAAAAAGAAAAGAAACAAAAAGAAAGGAAACAAAAACGAAAGGAAACAAAAAAGAAAGGAAAAAAACAAGAAAGGAAACAAACAAGAAAGGAAACGAAAAAATAGAAACAAAAAGAAAAACAAAAGAGAAAAGAAACAGAAAGTAAGGAAACAAAAAAGAAAGGAAACAAAAAAGAAAGGAAACAAAAAATGGTATAAAATAACAGTCAAAATAGAAAGGAAGAGAATTTTAATGAAAAGCAAACGAATAAAAAAACTGAAAAGTAAAAATAAATAGAAATAAAAATATTTAAGAAATTGAGCATATTCAAACGAAGCGTATAAAAATATAAAAATTAAAAATGAAAACAATAAAAAAAGAAAATTTAAAATAACAATATTAACGGGCGGAATCAGAAAAAAATGTAAATTAGGAAAGATAAAAAATAAAGAAAAAAAGAGAAAAGAAAGGCTGCTTATTCAGATTGGCACTTATAGCGGCAATTAAAAGTAAAGAAAATACAGGAAAGTCTGTATAATGTACATACCAATCACGGAATGAAGATTAAATATTCCAAAAATCACGTAATTTGATTAAGTAATCTACATTTATTCAAGCAAATCAAGTTTTACGATTAAGCGAGTCGTAGTGTTTTCATCGGCCATGATAAAATTTGGATTTTCTTAGTTTTAAATAAAATACTTGATCGATTTACGTAATCTTTGGAATGTGACATCTTCGTTCTGTAACGAGTACGTACATCATACAGACTTTTTCTGTATTTTCTTTACTTTTAATTGCAGCCGTAAGTGCCAATCTGAATAAGCACTGAATTAAATTTTAAATTAAAGTTTAAGGAAAGAATTAAAAAATAAAAAATTCCGAATAAAGCAAAAGTAAAAATAGTAAAAGTAGATATAAAAAGGAAGGTAAACGAAACAGATGAAAAATGTTATTTTAAGCGAAGCTTAGTTAATATTGGATGAAAGAAATATCAAAAGACAAACAAAAGAATCGAGGAATGAAAGAAATCTGTATACAGTGAGACTACCAGATCAGTCTGTCTAACGATATCACATTAATTACACCAAACATTTATATGATTGTGCTTTCGTTCCTCTTTGAAAAACTTAATCATGTTCTGCAAAGCCATGAACAACAAACAACAATTTTCTTCTAAAAAAAACACTGTGAATATTTTAACATATAAATAGTTTGAAATCTAAAAACTTTTACCAAAATTACTTGATTTCACATTAAATGGCTCAAAAACGGTTGCTATGCCGCAAAACAAAACAAGCGAACTAAACACAATGAAACAATATTTGAAGATATTAACATAAAAAAATTGACACATAAAAACTTTTACCAAATTATCAAGTTCGGCATTAAATAACCCGAAAAACGTTGATATTCCGTAAAACAATACAACCAAATTGAACACCATGAATAAATATTTGTATATAGATAAAACAAAAAAAATTGACGCATAAAAACTTTTACCAAAATGACAGGATTCGGCAATAATCCGAAAAGTGTTGTTATACCGTAAAACGAAACAGCCAAATAAAAATAAATAAATAATTAAATAAAGATGTAAAGAAACAGTATTGTAAAATAACTACAAGAAGGAAAAGACGGAAGAAGAAAAAGTAATGTAAAAAAATCTCTAAAAGAAAGATAAATAAATAAAAAAAAAAAAGAAAGTAGCCAAAAATAACGGCACAAGAAGCAATAGAAGAATCTGTTCATCTCCCTTCCCTCGGCATATGATCTGATACAGGAATCTGAGAAAATGGAATTTGAAAAGCCGTCTCCAGAGAAGAAGAGCACTTTGGCCTGCAAAAAAAAAAAAAATGTCTGAGTAAGCTCGTCAGCACTCTCTGGTTGGGGCACCTCAGGTGATTAGCAATAAAAACTAACCCATTCTCAAAGGGTGAGAAGGCAAAGCCTTGGATGTTAGACCTCCTAGAACTGTACTGGACCTGAAAGATACGTCAGAGAACAGGCCATCTCCAAAAAAAAAAAGCCTCAGTCTCTAAGCAACAAACAATGTTTCCTGTTAATGGAAGAAAGAAAGAAAGAAAGAAAGAACGGGAAAAAAAGCCGAAAGGAAGGCAGAAAGGGCGACAGAAAGAAAGAACGAAATAAAGGAAGAAGACAAAAAAGAAAGGACCAAAGAAAGAACGAAAAAAAGCCTAAAAAACAAGAGTGAAACAAATGGCAAACGGGGGATAAAAAAAAAGATGAAAATAAGCAATGCTAAAAGAATGAATGAAAGGAATATGTAAGAAAGGGGCATAGGCATGGTTGAATGAAAAAAATAAAGATAAAAAGAAAGTTTAACATTACTCTAATGGAAGCTAAGAACGAAAGATATTAAGTTCTTGTTCAGAATTCCCTTATTATTATTATTAGTAGTAGTAGTAGTAGTATAACAACAACAACAACAACAACAACGTAGGATGTATGTACCCGAGATGAAACGAAAATATCATATTCCAAAAATTACGGTAATTTATCAAGTAGTTTTATTTTATAAAGAAAAACACTCTTAAGCAATTAATGGAAATTCGTAGGCATTACAACACAAATCTAGTAAGTAGGAATTATTTTTTTTTTAGTTATACGCTTTTCTTTTTAGATTTTTTTTTTTTTTCAAAATAACGGGTCACTAATAAAATTTGATTTTCTTTTTTAAAAGAAAAATTATTTGATTAACTTATATGGCTTTTTGGAATATGATATTTTATTTCGTCACAGGTGCGTAGATCACACAGTTTGTTTTTTTTTGTTTTTGTTTTTTTTTTGGTTTTTTTTTGGGGGGGGGGGTTCAATAGTAAGGAATTCTGGATAAGAACCAGACTAAACGAAAAACAAAGGAAAGAAAAATGAAGAAAATAGAAAGATAAATTAAAGAAAGGGGTTATGCAAAAATAGGATTCAAGAAAGTCAATAGGATAAAGGGAAGGCGGGTGTAAGGTAGACGAAAAAAGAAATTAAATATCTGGCTAAACTAAAGAGGTAAAGAAGAATGAAGGAAGGAAGAGGAACAAAAACAAGGGAAACCGTGAAAAACTATAAATCTATACGCAAATATTGAGAATTTTCAATTTCGGGAAACCGAGTCGAAGTGAAATGGCGATGGTGGAGGAGGAGAAGTTAAAAAGTGCAAGACGAACACACACACACACACACACACACACACACACACACACGAGTACAAAACATTTAATCTCCAAAGTCTAACTGATCACTACTTCGGTCCATCACCCTCCTTGAGGTTGTTTTTCATGCGGCCCAGGTTTTTGGTCGTAAAAGAAAAAAGCGCGACAGATGGGCAAAATGCGTGCGTGTATAGGAGGGAGGTGCACGCACAGAAAGTATTTCTATTTATTCTGCCAAGCATACTAACCATGTGATAGCCGGAAAAAGGACACCCGGACAAAACGAGAGTGGGAGAAAGAGAGGGAGAGAGAGAGAGAGTTCTCATAAAGTGAGCAAACAGAAATAATAAGTTTCAAAACAATTCTAATTTTAACAATAAAAGGTGACTATGTTTCAAGTGCTTAACAACACGGATTGACAACCTGGGTGTGCCAAGTTCGAATCCAGTTTACTCCACAGAGACAATTTCACTTAATATGTTGACAACCTTCATGTAGTCGTTCATGTAAGTACCCGATATTGGTAAAAGGGCAGTTTAGTGGCCTGAACATAATTAGATGAAAAATTGTGCATGCGATAAATATTGTTTTATCTTGTTTTTTTTGCTAAATATTAGTAAATGATTAACCATTTCGAGTTAAAGTCAACTTAGTATTACGCTTATAATATTAAGAACACGCTTAAAATGGGTACATATGCTGAAATAATTGATAGAAAAAAAAACAGTGGAGTCGTTATACAAACGGAAGTTGCAGAAGTAATGAAGATTATTCCCAGATATGTATACATTTCAAGCGTGTATTTCTTAAGCTTACACGCATAATACTAAATAGACTGTAACTCGGAGTGGTCATCATTTACTAATACAGGGTCACAAAAGAAAAAGGGCCCCAACTCTAATTAGGCCTCGTTTCATAGTGTTTTGTCCGAATGAAATGAAACTTTGGTCATAACTAGTTTATTATATTCAAAACATCACATCAAAACACTAGGGTATTTGGCCTTTTTTTCTCCGTTGACTGTAAAATGCTCAGAAAAACAATTGAATATCCTCTGTTTTTTTTGGGGGGGGGGGGTCACCCTGTATTTATAAAAAAAAAAAAAGATAAAATAATGTTTGTCGTCTATACACAACGTTTTATCTCATTATGTTCAGGCCGTTAAACTGCAGTTTTACTCAGGTATGTCCCAAGAAAGAATTCTAATTGATATTTCTTCGATATGTTTCTTTTTGCCGTTGCTTTAATTCTTTTTATATTTCTTTTCATCCTTTTTTTTTTTTTCGCTTTTGCTTTTTCAGCTTTTTTCTTGCATTCTTTCTTTCTTTCTTTCTTTTATCCTTTTTGTTTTAATTTTCTTATCGTTCTATTTTTCATGGGGATGGTGCATTCTATCGAATGCCAGGCATTGACTCATAGATTCAGTCACCCCAATCGTAAGATTGTAACCGTTCCTTTAAGTGCAATTGTTTGTATTTCTCTTGCACTTGGTTCGCCGGGTATATTCGACAGGTAATTTTTTTAAATTATTTTTCATGAGCCCGTTTTTATTTACAAGTCACCACTTATCAAGCCTGAAGGCTACTCGAGGATAAGCGTTATTTAATGTAAGGCGGCAATAATCATTAATGGTGTAGCTTGGGCAGAATTTGGATTATTTAAGAAAACGACTGAACAAGAACTTGTTTACATTTGACTTGAAGACTACCGTATTGCAATCGATCGGGGAGCCGGCCAGTGGAATAGGTTGGTCCTAGAATTACAGCAATGTTAAAGATTCCACTTTTTTTATTGTAGATAAGGCCTTGGTATTTCGTTATTTGTGATGTGTGTTTTACAAATTTTACGTACACGGCGTACATATTCTCTGCTTATTTATTTTTCTCTCATTCTGCCATGTTGGATTGAGTCGTTTTCTTCTATGTCAAGGTATTTGTACTATTCTCCCTCTCAGCTCTGTTAAGGCCAGCATCATTATGAACACTTACTTCAACTAGGGTTGCTATTTCTCCATCCTGCTCCATGTCACTATATCAGGCTTGATATCTATGTTTTCTAAGTATGTAGCTGCAGGAATTTCATAGTCATAATAGATGATGTATAACTTATTTCCAACTTCCTTCTTTCTGGTATATGGTCCCATAACTTGCTGCTACACTAAATATTCAGCGTTTTACAGATTTTCCAGTGGAGATATTCGCTCATTCCATTGTGTTGCACTGTATAATAGATATTCCCTAGCAGACCTTTACAAATTGGATGTCAGGTGGCTCACACTCTTTACGTCTGTGTGGCAGAAACTGCACTTGTTAGTACTGAGATCACTCAACTTTTAAAAACATTGGTCATTAAGCCTTAATCTTGACCAGCCATTGTCATTCTCTCATGATGATAGTGAAGAGATCATCTTTCCAACCAATCTATACAACCTTCTTTACCTAGATATTTCTGTGATAGTTCATCCAGGAAATAATTGGCACGCTGACACTTGGCCCATTTCTCTAGTTTTATATAGTTGGTGCTCACATTAGTAGCTAGATGTTAAGTGTATTTTTTTGTTAATTCTTCTGGGCTATTTCCGTTGTAGGCTTGTTTTCTGTTTCTGTGTCATTTGTAATCATTTGTAATATATTTCATACAGTACAATCACGTTGACACATCGGTTCTCGCCGAAATTAAGCAACGTTGAGCCTGGCCAGTACCAGATGAGTGACCATTTGGGAAGGCGATGCGCTGTATGTACCGCGAGGTAAAATACCAGGTTGAGAAACTGGCGCGGTGTATCCTTTTCTCGAGGGTAGATGGGACTCTCTTAAGCCGTAGGAGACACCCCATCTACCCTTGATCGCCCTGGTGAAACATCAGGTATTCAGCTACCGACAAGATTTGAATTACACTACAAACTCGTGTAATGAGTTCAATCTCGGCTGCGGCCGCGCTGGATGATGATGGATGGATCATTTGTAAGAGTCTTGTCGAAAATGTTTCACCAGCTTTGTGATAAGGGTAGTTCTACTGGCTTTTATTTCTTGGTTTTCATATACCATTTGGGAGTTCATCAGGTATTGGCCATTACTCACAATAGTGGCTAGGTGTTAGTGATCAATCGCTGAGAGACCTATATCATCTGCTCCTCTAGAAAGACACAGCCTTGATAGACACTTGTTTCTATACATTACTCTGTTCAGTGTAAGTAATTTCTTGTTTTAGTTGGCCCTGTCGATGGGGCATTAGAATATGCCGACTGCCCCCCTGCAGAGGGTAAAAGACCCTCAATGGGGGTCCTGGATATGACCTTAAACTATATCCAGTGGTGAGGCCCCAGCTTGTGGGCTTTGGGGAGTGTGGAGCCACCCTTTAATTATCATTGCTCCCAGGTACACTCTGCCCCGGATTGGTAGTACCTGTTAGGGTTCCAACTATGGGTTAAATAGAAACCGACGTGAAAACAACAAATATACTCTATTAAAAAAAAATTTCTTCAAAATCTTTGGATTCGGCATTAAATAACCCGAAAAGGGTTGATATGCCGTAAAACAAAAACAACCCACCAACCATCTTGTTTTAGTGTTTATCTGTTAATATTCTTTTGTGGCGAGTCAATAATGCCAAAACTACATGTTATAACTAACATGGCATGATGGTTAATGGCAATTACTTTATTTATATTTGTGATGTGTGTTTTACAAATTTTACGTACACGGCGTACATATTCTCTGCTTATTTATTTTTCTCTCATTCTGCCATGTTGGATTGAGTCATTTTCTTCTATGTCAAGGTATTTGTACTATTCATGTTTTTACAGATCATCGATGTCGGTAAACTCGTCAAGCTGTTTTCCATTTATCCCTGTATAGGCCAATACCAGTATTATCAAATATATTTGTGAGGGTATATAAAATAAATAACCTTACAAGATACGATGCCTCTGCAGCGTTCAAAGCACCATGGCCAGATCAAAGATCATCATTTTTGTTTTTATCCATTAGTCTTTATTATTGATTAAGACAAATCTTTTACATTTTTTAATGATAGAGATATCACACACCCAAACAGCGGAGAAGGTAGATTAACAGCTGAGTTAAAGTAAAGCATATCCGGTAAGGAAATTTCGAACATTGCAAAAACAAAAATCGAAATGATTGTCAAAGTAGTGTGTAGTCAAAGTGGAAGATTGATACTATTAACATTCTGACACATCAACTATATAGGTCTACATCAAATGAATAATTCTACATCAACTGAATAATTCTACATCAACTCTTACTCCTATATATACTGTAAAGTCCGACATCAACAATTTAGTTTTACATTAACTATATAGTTTTACCTCAATTATATAGTTCTACATCAACTATATAGTTTTATATATTATTTAATTGGAATTCATTATTGAGATGAGTATTATTAATTTATTTATTGCAGACTATTTTCCTCATCTTTCTTAGATGTTTCACGGCGTTTCGGCCAACTATTCCTCTGGCCTTCGTCAAGTGGTAACCGCGAGGGGATAGGAACTTCGAATCTCCTAACTGCATTCTCTGCAATTACTGACATCCATAGTTGTTGTCGTCTCACCACGTTCTGGCCGGCTTTGGGTAGGATTGAAACCGCTATCTTCAGACAATTCTCACCTGGAACCGTAGAGATTCAACGTCTCTATCCACTGCGCCATGGAAGATCAGATAATAAATAAACGTAGATTTATAAGACCCAAAAATCCAACCTTGATCGCCCTTCGGGGCAAGTGGCGCAGTGGATAGAGATGTTGAATCTCTACGGTTTCCTATACCTTTGTTTTGTTGTTGTTGTTGTTGTTGTTTTTGTTTTTTTTAATAAACTTATTTTCTCTTGTATTTTGTCATACTTTTTTTCTTTTCTTTTCCTTTCCTAAGTCCCAACACATGGGGGTGGAACACCGATAATATTACAACTGTGTTATTCTCGTAATAGAAAATGATCCAAAAAGGGATGGCAAAATATATAATTACCGCAGAGAAAAGAAAATTATTCGATTGTGAAATTTAAATGTAGCTGTGCCAAGCAAATATTGGCAGCAGATAAAAAATGGTGGTATTAATTCAACCATAAATGACCCTTATCTCAGATCAAGACGAAAAGCTATGATTGAGAAATTCAAACAGATTCAGTATATTTCACACGGCGATTCTTGTACCTGATTGGTTTGTTCCTATAAACCTTGGCTATGAATATAATTTTCTAAAGCTTGTGATCATACCCTAATATTATTTTATTAATTTGCGCCATTTATTTGACGTTTTGATTTGATTCATGTTTCGTCCTCGCCAATCATTCCGATAGAAACTGGGCTATTTCGGTGGTCTCTTAGCTGTAGGGCTGAGGAAACTGTTCTGGGTAGCTCTAGGAGATCCACCCTCCCAGACATTGCCTCCCAGCTTTCGGTGGAGCAAGTTTAGTGTTTGTTGTCTAAGGCACCCTAAACTGAGAATGCCGCCGGAGCTACTCAAACATTTTGCATGGTTATAGTGCTCCTTTTTTAGGAGCTCTGGCTTATTTTGCCACTTTCTGACCTTGTGTCACATGCCCCCCCAGCGATGGGAGGGAGGTAAATATCGACTCTGATATTATGCAGAAAATATTGCAGCAGTATTCGCATATATTAATTGAAGAACGATTTTAAATCTGAATCAAAAGCTAATGTTTATTTGTCCTCCCATGGCGAGAAGAGGAGACACAAAATCTGAAAAGTGGAATTTGAAAAGTCAGCGCCATAGAAGAAGAGCACTGGCATCCCTTTCGATATTCCTCGGTAGGGGCACCTCAGATGATTAGTAATTAACTAATCCATTTTCATAGAGTGATAAAGTAAAGCTTGGGAGGGTAGACCTTCTGAAATTGCACAGAACTAGAGACAATACCTCAGTCAACAGGGAACAAACCATCTTAACAATGGCCTAGACTCTGGCGCCTCTGAAAGAAAATCCTTGTTGTTGAAAATCCTGGCTGGAGCCGTTGAAACAAGAGCCATTACCATGTGACCATTGCTGAATATATGAAGGATGCATGAAAACAGTTTTTTAGTGTACGTACCATCAGGCACTGAGCCATACTCATTGGGTATACAGTGAATACAGAGTTGATCAACAGCTTTGCCACGAGGACAATTATGTGAAAATAGGGGCTCACATAAAACAGTATTATTTTTCTTCGTCCAACGTTAATAGAAGGTTGTTTCATTAAAAGTCACAGAACTTGCTGCATCACAGCCATGGTACTGACTAGTATGAAGGGTTGTCATTTTCTTTCATTTCTCAAAGAAATTGCTGGTGCATTTATAAAACCGGCTAAAAGGTGAATGTATTTTATTACCCGAAAGATAACGCATACTTTTACATTTGGATAGGTGCAATTAAAAGAGAGTATTATGCCGATGAAATGTCATGAAGTTTTTATTTGTTAAAAGTGTATTTAATTATTAATTCACTTTAATTTTAAGTTAAAAATGCATTCGTTTTCAAACTATTTTTAATGACGTTTTTGCAATCCATTTTTGTTGTTAGCACAAAAAATATTATGTTAAACTAGCAGGACCCGTTAAACGTCGTTTCCCGGTGGTAGCATGCCTCCCCCCGTCCCGCGTAAAACATTAAAGTACGGTTGTTGTTGTTGTTGTTGTTGTTGTTGTTGTTGTTGTTGTTGTTGTTGTTGTTGTTGTTGTTGTTGTTGTTTGCCCAAGTCCCAACATCCTCATGTTAAGAAAAGCTTTCGGAATGAACACCCCCAACCTCCCTATGTTTAGAACGGCTTTTGGAATAGACATCCCATTTTGTGAGTGGAGGTTGGGGTGTCACAAAATTTGCCCGAAATGAAACTTTGATAATCGCTGTCAGGATTTCCGCGCGCAAATGCTACGAACGAACAACAAAATTTGGTAGTTACAGTGTTGTTTGGCTCGTGCGTACTAATCTGGCGGGCAGGGTATAGTTCAGAGTATGGTTCAGGGTATAGTACTTTTGTTGGCAAGACTGGAGTTTAGGTGGCAAAATACTCTCGAACCCTCTATCACTAACAAGGAACTAAATCCCTGTAGTCACCTGTACGTTACCATGTAAACATGTAAACGGTATTTCAGAAAGTGACAGTTTTAAGTAAGTAGAAAAAAGAAACAATATAAAGAAAACGTTTTCTCTAAATAATAAATAATTATTATTTATTTTAAACAATATATACAGAATTTTGTTTATATTATAAACAATATAAAAAGAACACTTTATGATTTGAAACAATGTAAACCTTTTTGCAATTTTAAGTGTTCGACAACAGAAACAGATTTTTTATAATTTTGAAATAAATATTGTTTACAGACAATTTTCAATATATATGCCTAAAAGAAAAGAAACATCCTGGAAAGTAGTACCATGCGAGCGCAAAAAAATAGCCGCAGTAGGCAGGCTCGAACGTGTAACGCTAAGAAAAAAATTAGGTGCAAAAGAAAGAAACGCTTTAGTCGACTGGTCTACTGCGTAATTACGACGTCTTGAGCCTCGAAATAACGACTGTAAAGCTTACAAATAATGAATAGTGAATGACTTACGCCGGTAACACCCTTCATGTAAACAGAAGTTTATCCACTATAAAATTAAACCAACATTTTATTTTTATTGTTCAATGTTTTTAAATTGAAATTATAAAACAAAACACATGTAATCACTGTAAAACTTTATCCTACATTCTTTGTTTTTCGAGAACAATATCTACTGTAAAATTAAACCAATATTTTATTTCTATTAATCAATGTGTGTAAATTTCAATTATAAAATAAAACACATAAACGTAATTGTTTTTTATTTAATTAACGTATAAAGAAAGAATTTTAGCTATGTTTATCTATATCTGTTAGAAAAAGAAGAAGAAATCAAGTGTTTAAACCAGTTTAAAGGCTTCCAAATCACACAAAGGTGTTTTAAATTTTTTATTCAGCCCATAAAGAAAGAACGTTAGTCAATCGTAATTTTAAAAAAAATAAAGAAAGGTTTATCTAGCTTTTAGAAAAAGAAGAAGAAATAATGCATTTGACGATGTGTCAGAAAATAGTATGTATAGTATACGTAAACACAAAAGATGTAGCACGCTAACCTAGCTGTATAAGAAAAGTTAACATGTACAGTATATTTAATGTAAAAGTGGAAGCTGTCTTGGCTTATGAGCATGTTTCGATGTTATAATATGTTTTTAATTAGGATATTTTATTTATAAAGATTGCCTCTTATACAGAGGGAAGCCATGTTTGTAAATCTGCGGAGCGTTCGTTTTTTTTGGAGGATATACATTCTGGAATGAATGAATAGTCAGTACTAAGCCAATGAGATTTGGCAGAATGTGTGTGGGAAGAAATCATTTTTTTCAAAATCGGGAAATGGAAAGATTATTTATGTATATAAGAATATGAGCCAGATAATAAGGGTGCATCCTTATATCTTTCCAAAATGCAGAATAGCTCCCGGTGTTGACTGGGAGCGGTAGGAGTACTTTTTATTTAGAGGGGAAAATAGCAACTACTTCCACTATAGATGGTTACGACTGTGATGATGTCGCTCCTATGATGTAATGTAGTATTTTACTATAACGAATAAATGTGTGTAATATAGCGTTCAAAGTTACATAATATTGTAGCTAATAGTCTAGACATAATAAATTTGTATGTAGCATATTTTGGAGCAAACCTAGTGTACTTCGGTCCAGGAAGGAATTTCTGCCATCAAATTATTATATATGAAGATTATTTTTCTTTTGTGTATATTTTCTGATGGGGATTAAGGAAAGTTAATTTCTGGTCAAAGGTTGAAAGCTTAACATTAATTTATTTAGTTATAAAACTTGTTAAACAAATAATTTTTACATGAGATTTTTAACGTCTGTTCTCTTAATCTATATAAATAAAAAAGTAGATTATGCATGTGTTTGTCTGTGTGAAAATATTTAACCGATAAACTCTTAAACTACTAGTCACATAACACTATAATTAACCTAAAATAGTAACCATGCACCAAGAATGCTTATAACGAATAAAATCTTTGTTTGGATGAGTGAATAATGCGTACAGGAATATGTCGGCAACTTGAAATGCAAAATGTTAATTTTAACTTGCCGAGATATTTCTATTACTTTTACGCATGCGCTAATTCAGTTATACCTTAAAGTAGTTTAATTTAAAATCTTTCTTAGTTGCTTGTCGATAGCTCAAACGATAAGTAACGCGGCTAGAGCGTTAATTTTTTGGTTTCGATTCTAGCTGATGGCACCTAAGTCCTTTTTTAACTTTTGAAAGTATTACTATATATATAACATTAAATAGAAAATTGGTTTTTAATAATAGATAAAAAAAATAAATTCATTGCTTACATTATACTTAAGCGTATTTTGCGACCGGGCAATGCCGTCCGGCCACGATCTGTTAGAAATGAATATTTTTTCTTAAAGTATAATATATATATATATATATATATATATATATATATATATATATATATACTCCTATAAAATTAGATTTTTTGTGTATTGATATTCAAATATAACTCCCTTCCTTTTGCCTGTTTCCCACCTGTTTCCCACCTGACTACAACTTGGATGTCTTCAAGTCCAACATAAACAAATTCATTATGAACCGCCCCCTTAAGTAAGACACTTGGTGGCACACGATCATTTTTTTTTTTTTTTTAACTTTTTAAATCATTACTATATATTGGGTCAAATCTAATATAATAATAAATACGAAGTCTGCATTAATCAAAAAATATCATATTTAAGCATATTTTACAACCGGGCAATATCGGGCGGCCTGCTAGTATATATATATATATATATATATATATATATATATATATATATATATATATATATATATATGTATGTATGTATCGATTGATTTCCTGAATATAAATCCAATGAAACTCACGTGATTATTATATTAAAGAGTGCTCAATGCAGAACAGGGCTGGAATATAGTTTGTTTATGATACAAACATTATTAGTTATATATGTGCATACATCTTTCAGTGGAATCCCAATTCATAAGTAACACCTCATCGGATAAATAAAGGCAAAAACTAATGTAATTTTGATTCCCGTTTCAATATCGATTCTTTTTTGTCTGATGAATTGTTATATTTGAATTAGGATTCCACTGAAACATGTATGCACATCAGTAACCAATAAAGTTTGTATAATAAACTATATATATATATATATATATATATATATATATATATATATATATATATATATATATATACACTTGTGCCCGATATTATTCATACCCCTCGGATCTTTGAGATTTCTATAAGAATATTGCTCAAACCAGAAGGTAGACAATATTAAAGGGATTTCAAACAATAAATCAAGCATAAGCATTTAATTTAAACTCAACAAATAAATAAATTATGCAAGTTTGAAACATTATACAAAGAAAAACAATAATGGCACTAGTTCAAAATTATTCATACCTCTCTTACTAATAGTCAATAGCATGCCCTTTATTCTTAATAACTGCCTGTAACCGTTTTGGATATTTATCAACAAGGTTTTTACAAGCATCAACACTGATTTTTGACCATTCTTCAATGCAGTAGTTCTCCAAATCCCTCAAATTTCTAGGTTTCCGCTTTTTAACCTCAGTTTTCAATATGTGCCAGAGGTTTTCGATAGGGTTCAGGTCGGGACTCTGGCTAGGCCATTCCAAAACATTAATTTGATTATCCTCAAACCATTTCTTGACTATTTTGGCAGTATGTTTTGGATCATTATCCTGTTGAAAGACCCAGTTTGGTCCTAAATGGAGCTTCTCCGCATCCTGTCTAATGTTTTTCTGGAGTATCTCCAAATATTGCTCCTTCTTCATGATTCCACCTATCTTGACCAAACTACCTGGACCACTACCCGAAAAGGAGCCCCAAAACATTAGGCTACCACCACCATGTTTCACCGTGGGTATGGTGTTCTTTGGGTTGTAAGCTTCTCCTTTCTTCCTCCGAACGTAAGAAGCATCCATATGGCCAAACAATTCAATTTTTGTTTCGTGAGTCCACAAAATACTTGAGAAAACGGACTCTGGAGAATTCACATGGTTCCTAGTAAACTTTAGACGTGCTGCAAGGTGTTTTCCGGTGTGCAATGGAGTCCTTCTTGGTCTTCTTCCTTTCAGACCATTTTCATGCAGAGTCCTTTGCAATGTTTGCCTTGATATTTTTATGCCAGAAGACTCCAGATTTTCTAAAATGTCATTAGTAGTGGTGGTTGGATTTGCATTAACACTTCTTACAATATTCCTGGTGGCTCTAGCAGACAGTTTCCTTTTCCTTCCTCTACCAATCAAGTTGTTTGTTGTGTGATGGCTCTGGAATTTTTTGATGATGCTCTGTACTGTTGCTGTAGGGACCTCAAATTTCTTGGAAATTGACTTTTAACCTAAACCATCCTTATGTGGATTCGCAATTTTAGTCCTCAGATCATTACTAAGCTCTTTTTTTCTTCCCCATTCTAATAATTTTTATTCTTTTATTGGTTTTCAGTTGATATCATTTTAATTTCTGAAAAATGCAAAAAACGAAATGAAATTAATCAAAGGTTGTATAAAAGCATTCAAAATAAGAATCAAACAGGAAACAAACAGTCAGAAACTCGATTAATACTGAAAATATAAGGGGGTATGATTATTTTTGAACATTGCAGATTTTATAAATAGCTGTATATTTCTTTTATTACAAGTATCCCGAGATTTTAAAATGACGAAAATTATCAGAAGAGGTTTATTAAGAATATGTATCGATATGGACGTAAACAATAAATTCTAACAAAGTTACACCAAATAAACTCAATTTTCAAGGGGGGTATGAATAATATCGGGCACAACTGTATATATATATATATATATATATATATATATATATATATATATATATATATATATATATTTCGATATGGAGATGGTCAATTTTTAATCCTCGATCTTGATTTACAATAAGAGTTTTAACTGCTTTTATTTCTTGTTTTGATTCAAATTTCGTAAAAGCTTTTATTTTCAAAACTTATTCAGCGTTCGATTTCGTTTTTAAAAAATATTCGTTATTTGATTTCCTTTTTAAAAATTATTTATCGTTCGATTTCATTTTCACAAAATTATTCACCGTTTGATTTCATTTTTAACAAAATATTCATAGTTCGATTTTATTCTTTTAAATATTTATAGTTCGATTTTATTCTTTTAAATATTCATAGTTCGATTTTATTCTTTTAAATATTCATAGTTCGATTTTATTCTTTTAAATATTCATAGTTGGATTTTATTCTTTTAAATATTTATAGTTGGATTTTATTCTTTTAAATATTTATCGTTCGATTTTATTCTTTTAAATATTCATAGTTCGATTTTATTCTTTTAAATATTCATCGTTCGATTTTATTCTTTTAAATATTCATCGTTCGATTTTATTCTTTTAAATATTCATAGTTGGATTTTATTCTTTTAAATATTTATCGTTCGATTTTATTCTTTTAAATATTCATCGTTCGATTTTATTCTTTTAAATATTCATAGTTCGATTTTATTCTTTTAAATATTTATCGTTCGATTTTATTCTTTTAAATATTCATCGTTCGATTTTATTCTTTTAAATATTCATCGTTCGATTTTATTCTTTTAAATATTCATCGTTCGATTTTATTCTTTTAAATATTCATAGTTCGATTTTATTCTTTTAAATATTTATCGTTCGATTTTATTAATTTAAATATTCATCGTTCGATTTTATTCTTTTAAATATTCATAGTTCGATTTTATTCTTTTAAATATTTATCGTTCGATTTTATTCTTTTAAATATTCATCGTTCGATTTTATTCTTTTAAATATTCATCGTTACATTTCATTTTCTGAAAAAGCTCGTCAATTCTAATTTGTTTATGCCCTAAATTCATAATTCAATTTTTTTTTTTTTGCGGTATTTAATATCCTGCTTTAAACATACGTAACTTTACATATATACTAGTATTTCAGCCCGGCGTTGCCCGGGTGTTTGGAGGTGTGTGCTGAGCAAAATAACAAAAACAAAAAAAACGGTCAATTTTTTTAATTTGACCCCTATTATGACCCCTTAACATTTATTGTTTTGAGTTCAAATCGAGTTATTAAGTTAGATCCATGTTCAAGGAACCTATATCTAAAATTTCAAGTGTTTAAACCCCAAATTGTGGGAGGAGTTTGGTAGAGTTCTCAAAGGTCCAATCGTTGAATTTTGACCCCTTTACAGACAAATTTTTGGCCGAAACCCGATCACATCGATGTTTCCAAATCTCAGTACCCTGTATATCAAATTTTGAGTCTGTAGATTGAAAATTGACAAAGTTATTGCGAAGGAAAATGTACACAGACACACAGACACGTTCACTTTTATAGATATATAGATTTCTTGTTTGTTTATTCATCTTATATTGACTAAAATTCATTTTCAGTATAGATCTAATTTCTTTTCTTTTTATGAAAGTTCTAAGCAATAAACCAATTTTAGTTTTTATAATCAACGAAACCACCAAATTTTGATTTACTTTTAACGAAAAAACATTTTTCTTTTTAAATTAATTCTTTCTTTGCTTGAATATTGAATACTTCAGTTTCAGTATAAATCGTGTCCTTTGTTTTTCTTTTTCATTGAATTTTAAAAAGCTTTTATTTCATTTTATAAAAAGCTCTTATTCATTATCGATCGTCTGACTGTTCAACAGATCTTGCTTCCTTATACCTTACACATGGCGTCATTTTTAAGTAACCAGGCCTGCTTTATGGTGGCCGTGAGTCTTCTCGCCTTTTAATCTACTCCGATTGTTAGTAAAGTAAGGTATGGAATCAAGTAAATTCACATGTGAAGTTCAGAAATGTCCACTGATAGAAGCTGGCGTCATCCATATTTTATTTTTGTTCATTCTAAATATGGCCTATCGCCACTGAAGCAAGGGACTTCTGTGGCATGGAGCCAAATTTATAGGGATGGAGAGTTTGGCAGCAAGATGCTTGTTCGTATTACATTTAAATTTATGCATGTTGGTACGGTTGGGGAAACACCTAGTAGAGACGGAATTCCATTTTACAATCACCAAGTAACATCTGTTTTTTTGTTTTTTGGGCGGGGGGATGAAGAGGTCGCGTTATATAACGAAACTCTTTTTTTAGTGGAAAAGTTAGTGACATCTAAAGGTAAGAGGTGACCCCAGAAGGGAAGGCGATGAAACCACGTGAATTCCAGACGAATATTATCTATCTTTTTTTTGCGGCGCTTAAAGAAAAGAATGCGTGTCCAAAGCACTATGCTCAATGAAGGTGTATATCGAGGAGCTCAAGTACGTTTTTAACGGGTTTATAATGACTTATAAACGTATTGATGTGAAAACGTAATATTCAATGCTCATTCAGCCCCACAGCGTGAACATATTGTCATGTTATATAATAGAGACCTTATGCTAATCAGTAACGATTAAGTTAGTTGGTGTGAAATTTGACGAGAATCACTTTTAGTGCATGTCAAAGTAACCTAACTGAAATAGAATTGTACCCAGAGACGGGTGACGTAACTTGAAGCGGGGGCAACGGGTCAAAGTGAAGGCACAACATATAATCGAACGATATGAGAAAGTGACGAATAGGTCAGATTTTCAAACGAAAAAATAACATGAGTTTTCAATTCAGTCTCTCCGTTGAAGGTTTGCGAATGGGACACACCAATAATGTAGAAATAATCTAAATGGAATGTTACCGATACTTGTCCGTCTGAACGTCACTCATTTCGTTAGATAGAAAGTAAGTTTCAGTAGTAAAACATTAGTCCTTAGCCTCTCTCTCTCTCTCTCCCTCTCTCTCTCTCTCTCTCTCTCTCTCTCTCCTAAGTTCATTATCCTTGAAAAAACTCAATAGACGTCTCCTTTGTGTATTTCCTGCACGAGAAGTTTTGTTCGTTTAAGTGAAACAAACAAACCAATCGACAAATACTAAGCGACACGGAACATGCATGGAACAGCAAGGTGGGACAGCGATAGTGCGTAAAAACAAAAGATCAACACGTCTGAAAGTTCCGCGTACGTTCATATAAAAACTTTATTCTATTTCATTTATTAATCGCTGTTTAGTTAAACCGGATAGCGGAACAGCACTACTGTCAAAAGGGAAGTCTGTGGGAGACCTTTGGGCAAGGTTGAGAGCCTATTTAGCCCCCCGATTAGGGTAACGTGAAGTCCTGGAAATCAGGTGACTGATATAATACGGAAGCAAACAGATATAATTCTGTTCATGGTTATGTATTTCGTTGTGCTGAGCAGAAGTTACCTTTGTGTACAATGGTCAAGACAATTGCCCAGTATTTGCACTGTTCGAAAGAAACTGCGACCTTTTATCTGTATAACTGACAAGGAAAGCAATGGCAATACATCGGACTCTATTCAAGAAACAGTGTGGAAATCGTTCTGAATCAGAACACTCTGCTCAGTAGGGATTACCATGATAGACAGGTGGATCCTGATTGTTATCAAACTACTGTACGACAGCGAGAAACATGTTGACAGTCCTAACATCTGTGCATCCACGTTAAAAAACGACCCCGGTGTCTAACTCTGTCCCGTAGGGAGGCATTGTAAATAGGAACAGTAAAAATGATGAGCAACAATGAATTCATGAATGTCACGAGGGAGAGAGGTGGATGTGGGGGTCATAGCCAGCAATGCCTGTACAAGGCAAGACACCACTCGATGATGATGATGATGATCATCATCATCATCATCATCATCACGTCTATTTTAAAATACATCAAAAGAACTAATTAGTCGATTCAGGAGTCACCGAATAAATAACTTTTAGTAATAAGGTAGGATTCTCACACTTTTTCTTTATCTATCTATCTATCTACTATTACATAAAGGAAACCGTGTGTCTGTGCGTGTGTGAGTTCCTTCCCTTTGGACTCGAAAACAGCTGGGCCGATTTTTATTTATTCATTTCACACGAATGTATTCCTTGTGCCTGGCAGTGTTCTTAGATAAGTTTTGCATCGAAATGTCGATAATCGAAATAAATCGATGAAAGACGAAACAGGCGATTTTAACTAAAGTTAACACCTTACACAGCCTAACATCACAAGTGTATTTCAGAAGGTTTATTATCACACAAGCTGAAAGTTCCGATGTATAAAATCAACAATAGATTCTTTCATATGACATAGCGCATTCGAAATGAATGTTTCCGTTTAGAGCAAAATTGAAACATAATAAATAGTACTATATATAGATTTTAATCTTCGTATAGAAATTAGAGGAATTAATTTAACTCATCTAGGAACGGGTTATTGTTGTTGTTGGTGGTGGTGGTGGTGTTGTTGTTGTTGTTGTTGTTGTTGTTGTTGTTGTTGGCGGCGGCGGCTCCTCCGTCGATCTCGAGCGATCATGAAATTCCGCATCCTGATTTAGTGGGGGAATTGCAGCTTATGGTGTGGCTATGCAGGCCGATGCGGGAGCCACAGAACCTGCCACAGTTGTTGCCACAGTTGCTGCAGATGTAGATTTTCTTTCTCTCTGCTTGGGCCCACTTCTGCCGCCAACGTGTGGTTCTCCTCCTCTCGGATATCTCAGCCACACACCGGATGGTGGTCCGCCAGCCCTCACGATCTGAGGCAGCAATCTCAAGCTTCGTGGGGCTGAAACCGCCGGCCCTCAGGTCACGCTTGAAGACTTCCTTGTAGCGGAGGGCCGGTTGGCCGGTAGGTCTTGTGGCAGAGGCAAGCTCTCCAAACAAAAGGTCTTTAGGGATTCGTCCATCATCCATCCGGCTTACATGTCCCAGCCAGCGCAAACGTCTAGTCATTAAGATGGCATAGGGCATCAATGTTGGTGACACGGCCCTGCCAGGTCAGGCCAAGCAGTCTGCGGATGCAGCGAAGGTAGAAAACATTTAGCCTAGCTTCCTGGTAGGAGTAGAGGGTCCATGCTTCATTATCGTATAGGAGTGTGCTCAGTACAACTGCCTAATAGACTCTCATCTTGGTGTTTACAGTCAGCGTATCGTTTTCCTACACTCGCTTGGTGAGGTGCGTCATTGTTGTTGCTGCTTTGCCGAGCCTTGTATTGTCCACCATCGCAAGGGTATGTTCATCAAGTGAGATGGTTGGCGCACTGTGTGCTTCTTGGCACATGATCTCAGTTTTCTTTAGGCTGATGGTTAGGCCAAATTCCTTGCATGCCGCTGCAAAACGGTCCATGAGTCTCTGCAGCGCTTCCTCTGAATGTGCAGCAAGTGCAGCATCGTCAGCAAAGAAGCCGCACTGTGCCTCTGGTTAGATACGCTCTGCGAGGGTCTGGAGTCTGTTGTGGAGAACACGGGAAAAGGCTTTACATTTAAGAGCGAGATGCCGCAGTAGTTGTTGCAGTCACACCTTTCTCCCTTGTCTTTGTAGATTGTGATGATCTTTGTGTCGCGCATATCATGACGTACAACTCCCTCCTCCAGCAGTGTAGCAGGAGTCCGTGGAGGTGTTCTAGGAGTGAGCTCTCTTTTGCTATTTTTACAACTTCAGAGAATATGTTGTCACTGCCTGAAGCTTTTCCGCTGGAGAGGGAGTCTATGGCTTTTCTGAGCTCATCAATAGTTGGTGTAACATCAAGCCCATCCATTTTGGGGAGTGCTCAGGTATTCTTCAGCGCTAGCACGGTGACCACGGTTTCCCTCGAGTAGAGTTTCCGGTAGTACTGGGCCCATCTTTCTATCTGCTTGCTGCGGTCATTGATGATTTGGCCTTTAGCTGATTTGAGTGGGGCAGTCTTGATTGCGCTTGGGCCAAAGGCCTTCTTTATTCCCTCATACATTCTCCGCACATTTTCTAGGTCTGCAGAAAGCTGGATGTTCTGGCAGAGGTTGGGCCAATAGTCGTTGGCACAGTGTCTAGCAATTCTCTGTGCATCGCCTCGAGCAGTGCGGAGTGCTGCGAGCGTTTCTGTGGAAGGATCTCTTTTGGAGACTAGGAAGGCGTCACGCTTGGCAGTAATAACAGGTTATAGCTCAGTAGCTCCTGCCCCAAAACCAGTCTTCTTGTTTCCTTTCTTTTCTACCGTATTATCGAGACAAGATTAGACGAGTGTCTTAAAATGTATATTTGAAGAAAAAGGAAAATCTTCATCCTTCTGTGTATCTGGAGGTAACATTTAATGTCATAGAACACCGTGCTTAACTTACTGTAGATTTTGGAAGGAAGTCAACATAACCCCATTATTTTTAAGGCGTATAGAAGGAAAACTGCCTTTCAATTCTCATCATGAGAGATATCGTAACCCATTCTCTGAAAAAAAAAGGATTGTGCGCTAATGCGTCATCATCTTTCACCTATGAGACAAACACTATCCCTGTGATAAGAGGTGCCTTCAATAAGTTTCCAGACTTTTTTCGTATGGGTACTTTTATAAAAAGTATGCACTTGAAACTCTAGTCCCCTTCGAAGTAATCTCCTCCGGCTACAATGCGCTTGTTGTACAGTTCCAATAACTTCTAGAGGGACCCATAGAAGTCCCCTTGTGTGAGCATGTCAAGGACCCTCGTCACAGCCTCTTTCATCTCCTCAATTGTCTCATAACGACAGCCTCTGGGGTTTTCCTTGAGCTTAGAGAATAACCAAAAGTCACAGGGATTAAGATCTGGACTATATGGCGCGTGAGGGACTGTTTTGGTGTAAATCTTGGTCAAATAGTCGATGACAAGGATAGAGATGTGGGCTGTACCCTTGAGACAAACTTCGCGCAAATCTTCCCTATTTTCAGTTCCTTACGAATAATTATGTGTACAGTTCTCACACTGACATCAAACTGTGCATTATTATCTCTATAGACACACGACGGTCCTTATCTATGATATTCTTTATTTGGCCAATCAACTCTCGTGTTCTGACTTTCTTACTCCTCCCACACCTCTCATCATCCCGCACAGACTCCCTTTCTTCCTTGAATCTCTTATTCCACTCAAAATACTGAGGGTTAATTCATGCAAGATGGATCAAAAGCATTAATGTTCCATACGTTTCTGTGGCATTTTTTCCAAGTTTAAAACAGAATTTTGTTGCATATCATTCTTCTAAAGTGTCCTCACGTCCAGGTTGCATTTTTGAAATTCCCCAACTGCGATATATTCCAGTTCCTGTTATATATGTTCATTTGAATCTGAACTCATAAACATTTGTCAGCCATTTCATAAGATGTATAGAAATAACATATTGAATTTTAAAGAGTTTACGAAAATTTTAAATGCCTGTATAAAAAAAAAGCTGGAAACTTATTGAAGGCATCTTGTAGTGTTATAGCCTGGTGTTGCTACATACCCCAACAAAATCATGAAACATAACATTAAACATAAATAAGAGCCGTGGAAAGAAGAAAGATGTAAGCATCATAATCGATAAGGGCTCTGTCGATAGCCAATAAATGGAATTTAGTCACCATCCTGTAGATATTGGACCTTCTTATTTCATATAGCACAATATTACAGATCAAATACAGGTATGAAAAATGATAAATAAACTCAAAATAATCCGAAGTAAGATACATACCACACATGGAGTATGCTCATTATGGATTGTTACGACAAAAGCAACCCCACAAAGAGATTATACACACATCTGCAAACTTTCATTCATAGAAAACTAAGTATTTTGAATGAAGCAAGATATATTTTAAGTGAGGATCGTTCTTGAAATTAGAGTAAAACGAAAATTTAAGTAAAACAGAACGGCAAATGACCTCCAATAAAACTCACGAATAGAAACTGGACACGACTGACACATTAACTGATTACCAGAGCACATGATTCACAAAAGAAAATGCAGCAAAAATTGAGAGAGTCAAATAAATTATGGAAGAGAACAAAATTAAACTACTATTATTTAGTAACGAAAATAAAATCACAAACGGAAGAATATTACAAGCGTAAATGACAATTTACTCTAAGAATAGATCTTTAATTAGAAAGGAATAGACCAAAATTGCACAGATAGAAAAGTAGATTAGAAACCTAAATCAGTTAAATAAATAAATTTGTTAGTTCTTTTAATTAAGGTTTGTCATAAAGAAGAACCAATGTCAATTCAAGAAACATGAATAACTAAAGCAAAAGACACTAGCAAAAGAAACATAACTGAAAATAGGCATATAATAATCTATCAATAAAATAGGACTTGTAAAAATAATGAAACTCAGTTTCCTTTAAATGTAAACAGTGAAATATAATTTAATGTGAGTTTGTATTAAAATATCAAATCGAAATTCAAAGGATAATTTGTACGTGGATTGTAGTTCGTTTTGCCTCTTCATTACAAGAGTTGGGACGTTCCACTTGAATTGAATCGATTTTAGATTATAGTTTTTATTTATAAAGGCTATATAGTCGTTATCCTTATTTTTATGACTATTCATTAATTTCTTAACTACTGTGGCGTGATCGCCTCTGGGAGCGATGGAGTTCCCCATTGAGGGGAGCTTGATACTCCCGAAACACTGAGTAAAGCCGGGCAACTATGCTGGTATTAACTGTTAAGCATTATTGGGTGCCCGGGCAGCGGCGGGTAACCTGGCTGACAGGAAGAGTTAAGTTATGAATTTATTTTGTTTCGTAAAACAGACATATACTTTTTATTGTTTGGCAAAAATGACAAGTGATGTCATTTTGAAAGCTAGAACGAAATATAATTTCGTTCTTGGCCTGGCGAAGCCCAACTCAAGGACGTCTGTACAATGCCAGACCTGGAGGTCAAAGTGTTGACCTCTCTGGAATTGAGATGTGATCACAGATTCTCGGGCCGTGCAAGACATCAGGACTTTCCCGGAATGACGAGCTGATTGGTGATTGGTCTGGCAAGCGATCATACCCACCCTGTCACCTCCCAATATAAGCGAATGCCCGCGCCAAAAATCTCAGATTGAGCTGGATCTCGATAGAAGTGAACACTAACCAAAGAGACGCCCATCCTCTCGACCGCTGTTACCGTAGACAACGGAAAATAAGATTCAAAGGTGTCTTTATAATGAGATCGAACTGAACAATTGTACATATGTGAACACACTTTGTAAATTTCGTTGAATTAATTTGAGTAGAATAGACATATCTCAGTTTGTCTTCTTTTTGGCATGCATGAATAACTAATTGTTATCAGCGGAAATCGGCATATCAACCCGATAACCGAGATCTGCGGCGTGAAAGAACCTTGTAGAGAACTCTCGGAGAGAAGACGATCACGACCATTGCGACTTCGACGGGATGAGAGGTCACATACTAAATCACATTAATAAAACTTACTATGTCTCTCTGATTATCTGTCTGTCTCCATTTTTTTTCAAACTGTATCTCCTCCAATACGAAGGTTGCAGATTAGCGCGAGGCGACTCAAGTGATTGCATTTTTGTGGACCGTTTTGTATGATTTTTTATTCGGTTAAAATCGTTGTTAATGAAATCAAATTTTTTTTTTACAAGGTGGTCACCACTTATCAAGACCCGGAAGACACTCAGACATAAGTAAGGGTCATTGCAAGTACAGCACGTTAGTTTGAAGATTTAATAAAGTGTCTACTTAAGGGGCGGTGCATCAGGAATTTGTTTACGTTGGACTTGAAGACATTCAGGTTGTAGTCAGGTGGGAAGCAGGCAGACGGAACAGAGTTCCACAGGCGTGCAGTTCTAAGAAAGAAGCTTTGTTAATGGAATTTACGTGTTGATTTAGGCACAGATAGAGAGTGGGGAAAATTTTTGACAGTGGATTCAGCTAGACGGGTGTTTTTTCGTAAAAGATTGGCGAGGGGGGACCAGAGATTGAAGTTCAGACGAGCACTTGCCATGGAAATAACGATAAAACAAACACAGGCTCGCAACGTCTCTCCTGTGGGAGAGAGGCTGCAGGGAAGAGAAAGGGGCATCCCCCACTAAGCCACGAAGTCTATTTTGTACTCTGTCAAGGCAGGATAGGCTGTTTTTAGCAGCTCCTGCCCAGATATGGCAGCAGTATTCCATCCTTGGACGTACTTGGCTTTTATATAGATAGAGAATTGCATCAGTAGTGAGATATCTTCTGGAGCAGTGGAAGGATCCCACCATCTTTCCAGCGACCTTGGCAACAGACTTGATCTACGTGTTCCATTTCAGATCAGGAGTAAAGGTCAAGCCCAGAAGCTTGTCAAAACATGGAGCTTCTCCTAGACGAGAGCCATCCATTTCAATTGATGCAAGATGGGGATCAGAGCATTGATGATGTAAAGATAGGAGTTTGGTTTTAGATGCATTAAAGGTAACCAGCCACGTCTTCCCCCACTGAGCCACGCGCTCGAGATCAGAGAAGAGAGAATCAGAGAGAACTTTGTTATTTACAGCCTTTGATGTGTTGCTGTAGATGGTCGTGTCATCAGCATAGATGTCAACGAATGATTTAAGTATGTGTTTAGGGAGATCATTGATGTATATCAGGGAGAGAATTGGGCCCAGGATGGACCCTTGAGGGACTCCAGCATTAATACTGTGGGCCTCTGATTTTTGTTCATCGACCACTACTCTTATGAGCCTATCAGAGAGAAATGATTTAATGATAGAGAAAACATTTCCAGTTATACTGTAGCTGGAAATCTTGTGAAGTAGGCCTTTATGCCATACCTTGTCGAAGGTCTTTGATATGTCAAGAGCAATTGCCCTAGAAAAGAAGCTTTTGTCAAGAGATTCACTAATCATTTGAAATATAACCGTTAGCACATCCGCGGTAGATCTTGCAGAACGGAAACCATATTGCGTTTCACTAAGAATGTTATTTCTGCTGAGGTGGTTGACTATTTCTTTATTTAATATGGATTTCAGCAACTTACTCATGACACACAGGAGACGTATTGGTCTGTACTGAGAGGGAGATGACTTATCACCTGAATTCTTAAATACAGGGCATACTGATGAGGTTTTCCAGGGTGTTGGAAAGCACTTCTCCTTAAGGCAACGCTTAAACAGTTTCGTAAGTATGGGAGCAAGTTCTGGTTGAAGCTTTTTTAACACTATAATTGGGATGCCGTCAGGGCTAGTTGCTTTACTGGAATCAAGGTTCTTGATTAGCTTGGCGACCTCATGCACAGATATTTGTATGTTACCTGGCTTGTTCTGTGTTACAGGGGGAAATATGGCCTTCGTCGCATAGGGTAGAATTTGCTGCAAGGTTCTTGACAAATAGTTAGGCGTTGTCTGATGCTGACGAGATGACCTCTGGTCCATTGATAATGGTTGGGATAGAACGCACACTTCTGTTCAGGATTCTATTTGTTGTTTGCCAAAACTGGTGGGAACCAAGCCGCTAATTGGATTTAACAGACTGGGCATATAGCTCTCTTTCATTTTTTATTACTCTTTTACAGTGGTTGCTGGCGTTCCTGAAAGCAGCTTTAGTCTCAGTGCATCTATTACGTTGGTCGCTATGGAAAAAGTGATTTCTGTGCGCGATGGCAGCAGCACATTCTGGGGAGAACCATGGCTTGCTGTTAGGTTTTTGTTGGAATTTTTTAGATGGTATGAATCGGTCTATGCCTACAATTAACCATTCGGTCAGGTCTGATACTACAGAGGACACATCCTTTTTAAACATGGAATGCAGAGGTAGATCAGATATGAATGTACGGAAGCTATCCCAGTCAGCCATGGAGGATCGGTATACAGTACGGTGGAGGGGTACGTCTGGGGACTTATAACATTTCATTTTTATCTTAACTGATACGACGGAGTGGTCGGAGGATCCTAGAGGAGAAAGAGCGGAACATAAACATAGCTCAGGGGAAGTTAAGAGAAAAAGGTCTAGGAGGCTTGCATATTGACCTGTAGTATCGGGCACACGGGTGGGTTCGCGAACAATCTGAGTGAGGTTATAGGCAATGGTAAAATCATGACAGAACCTCCCCTCATCGTCTGTCTTATTTGAGTGGATCAGCCATTCCACGTTATGGACGTTAAAGTCACCACAGATGTGGATGTTAGCCGAGGGATGTGCAGACAGGATGTGGTCTATTTTCTCAGATATACTCTTAAAGATAGTAACTCCGCTGTTATGGGGCCGATAGGGGGCAAATATAAATGCAGTGGTGTAAGCAAGTGCAACCCGGAAGCACATATAAGGTAAATTAGGATCTCCTCTAGATATATCCTGCCACACGGGAAGCCATCTTTAATGTAGGCACATATTCCATGCCCATGGCGATCTTGGGGGTCAGATTTAGATGTTAAGTTAGAGTATCCGTTAGATTTTAAAAAATGAGAACTTGGCAAGCGTAAGTCAGCTTAAACTGTTCTTCTACGCATGCGCAAATATATAAATATATATACTAGCATTTCAGCCTGGCTTTGCTCGGGCCCTATGTACTGTTCATAACTTTATGTGCATATGTATATATATATTTAAAAGTTTGACTCATATCCAGATAACCTACATTTAAAATTTCAAGTGTTTAAACCCAAAATTGGCGGAAGAGTTTGGTAGAGTCTGCAAAGGTTAATTCTTTCAACTGTGACCTCTTGGCAGATAAATTTTCGGCGAAAACCCGATTAAAGAACTTGCCTTATGTCTAAATACACTTTATGTAAAATTTCAAATGTTTAGACCTAAAATTGGCTTAGTAGTTTGGTAAAAACAGCAGAGGTCAATTTTTTTAAACTTTGAGCCCAATTTAGACCTCTTAACATTTATTGTTTTAGGCTCAAATTAAATTAAAAAGTTTGATTCATATCCAAGTAATCTACATCTAAAATTTCAAGTAAAATTAGCGGAGGAGTTTGGTAGAATTTTCAGGAGTCAAATCGTTGAACTTTGACCCCTTGACAGCCAAATTTCTGGCCGAAAACCGATTAAAAAGATTTTCCCAAATCTCAATATCCCTTATGTCAAATTTCGAGTCTGTAGACTGAAAATTGACAGAGTAGTTTGGTAGGGAAATGTACACACACAGACACATACAGATAAACAATTTCACTTTTATAGATATATAGATTTGTGCGTTAATTTTTAACTTTCTTTTTTGATACCTCTTATCCAATTGACAATAGATGATTCGGTAACATCTCAGACTAGAGCGCTGTACATTTTGGTGTCGGCTTCGATTCTAGCTGATAGCACCCAAGTCATTTTCTTTTACTTTTGAAATCATGGCTATACATTGTGTAAAATATAATATGAAATAATCGAAAGAGAATTGACACTATAATAATACATAAGAAATCTGCATAAATTAAAATATCATATTTGAGTGTATTTTATGACTCGGCACCGCCGAGCGCCCCTGCTAGTATTAAATATCTCCTTAAATATTTCATATTATTATATGTCACATTTAATGCTAATTAAATATTATTTCTTTTAAAGAATAAAAAAATTGTTTTTTTCTTTGTTTTTGTTTTATTGTTTTGTTCTTGTTTTTTTTTTTTGTTTTGTTTTTTTAATGTTTTGTTTTTTCGAAACGAAGTAAACAAGGAAAGAAATAAAGAAAATAACTAATTGCGATTTTTTTTTCATTCTTATTTATTTTAATATTGTATACCTTTCATCTATCACTTCCGGTTTCCGATTACTTCTTTAAATTTTCCTTTTATCATTGATTGCCTTTCACATCTGAATCAAATAAGTTTTAGGCACCTCAGAATTAGCTACAGCCAAAAGGAAACATTTTGTCTTAACGGTTATTCTTACTGAAATAGTTTCTTTTCGACTTCTGCTTTCTATTTAGTGGAAGTCTTGCCAAGTCTTATCATGCAGAGAAAAGTTTCCTTTGGATTAATATTTACATAAATTCCAGTCAAATTTTTAAATGCTACAGAAAAAAAACTAGTCTTTACTTTGAAATGCTTCTTTTTTCGGAATGGTTTCATTTTTAATAAAATATGTTACAATCAAAATATATACTTTGAAAATGTTTTTAGAATAGTCGTATGTAATAAAATATTTTTTAAAAATATACATAAAATAGTCTTTACTTTGGAATTTAAATTTTTAAAAAAAGTGAAGACAAAAATATTTTAGATTATAACGTATTTTATTAAAATTAAAATCATTCTGAAAAAGAATTATTTCAAAATAAAGACTAGTTTTTTATGTGTAATGTTAAAATTAAACTTGAATTTACGTAAATATTAATCGGAAGATATTTTTTCTCGGTATAACACCAGTAAGACTTGGCAAGACTTCCATTAAAGAAAAAGCGGAACTCGAAAAGAAGCTAACTAAATAACCAAAAAAACTGCTTTGTACATAAAAGCCTTTTTAATAAATAGTATTGGTTAATTTAACCGGAAGTTAAAAAGATCGGTATCATAGTAAAATGTGTTATTTTGTTCGTAACCCATTCTAAAGTTTCTTAAATCCATTTGATCTTTTTTAGCGTGTTTTTCCTATGTCTTCTTTTTTCGTGTAACCCTTTTTTACATTCCATCCTAAGATTTTTCAATTCTTAAAATTTCGTTTACACTTCCTCCAGCCTTAGTTTTTTTTTTTTCAATCTCTTATATCCTTTATTTCTTTCGTTATTTTCATCCTTTTTTATATTATTTTCTTCTTTTTCATCACTTTTATCTGTTTTTTTTTCTATTTCTAAACGTCTTTTCATATTTTCAAAGTTTGTTTGTCTTTCTCCGTTCTTTCTTTATTCTTTCCTTCCAATATTTCCTTTATTTCTCTCATTCTCCTCCCTCTCCTTCTCTCTACCTATCTATCTATCTATCTCGTACCTCTCTCTTTTTACTTTTTAAGCTAAAAGAGAGTGAAAAAGAGTAAAGCGACGAGCGCTTCACACTGTATGCCACTTGGTTCCCTTTCTATATAGACTTTCTCTCTCCCCTCCCCCCCTCACTTTTTTCTCGCTTTTTTCTTTTTAACAAAATGAGAGCGAAAAAGACTATAACGACGGACACTTTATACTGTATACCATTCGCTCCTCTCTCTCTCTCTCTCTCTCTCTCTCTCTCTCTCTCTCTCTCTCTCTCTCTCTCTCTCTCTTTCTCTCTCTCTTTCTCTCTCTCTCTTTTTCTCTCTCACTTTCGGCTCCCTTTGTCCCTTTCTCTCTTTCTCTCTCTCTCTCCTTCTCTCTGTTTTTGTTAAAAAATGAAAGCGAAAAAGACTATAGGGACGATCACTTCATACTGTATACCATTCGCAACTCGTCCTCTCTCTCTCTCTCTCTCTCTCTCTCTCTCTCTCTCTCTCTCTCTCTCTCTCTCTCTCGCGCGCGCGCGCGCGCCTCCCCCCTCTTTCTCTCTTTCTTTTTTAACAAAACGAGAGGAAAAAAGATTATAGCGACAGCCACTTCGTGCTGCATGCCATTCGCCATTTTGAAACCCTGACTCAGATACAATCTCTCCTCTATCTTAACAGTAAGAAATAAAATATCTTTTGTCTTAGGCAGAGCGGACTTTAATCAAACGGTTGATGTGTCTAACCCTTGACCTTACTGCACCCTAACTGCGCCTACCACGCACCTCCAAGCACTCGTCCGGTAAAACCGTAAATCAGCGGGCGTGGGTAGAGTTGTGTGAATGCCTTTTCATCAGTCGACGGCGGCGGCGATGAAGAGTCGATATAAAAATTGCCCATTTGCCGAAGTTGTTGCTCTATTTCTCCCTCCCGAAGACGCCGTCAAGACTTTCGCTGAATAACACCATCAACAATGGAGCTGTCATCCGTTCTTTGCGAGTTTATCGTCCAGGCCACGAAGTTGCGACCGCCTCTTATGACCCTTCATCAACATTAAAATAGCGCAATGACCGAACCGGGTTGGTCTGTAAAGGCTTGCCTTAATTAGTACCGGCCAGTCCGGACCGACAAAACTGGCCAAGAAGGAAGGGATTATAATCCGACTTCAGTAGTTTTATCGGGATCAGAGCAATACCGACATAAACTATAAAAAGTCTTTTCGCTTATAAACGCAAACCTCATCACAGATTCGACGGTTTTGCCCTTGCGCAGAGGTAAAAAGGACAAACACTTCAGCACCTCCCGTCACTTTCTACACCTTCTTCAACCAGAAGAACCATATTATTGACGAAATATTTACTACCGTGCGCCTAGAAAAAGAGAAAGATGAACCATAGCCTGTCTCGAACGCTAATTTGAAGACGGACATTTTTTTTTTATCTCTTTTTCTGTTTTATGATGACTATCCAATTGATTTGAGGTTTTGGCGGTTAGATTAAGATTGAGTGTGAGTGATAAAAAAAGGGGGCGTGGTTACTGACTTGTGATCAGTCTATGAATTAGCGTTCGTGTTT
>NC_136505.1:63744858-63762358 GCF_053919585.1 Euprymna scolopes
AGTCATGAATAGAAGCTCAGTCGAGCACCTCCCATGAAAAAAGTGATACAGCAAAGATAGATTCGTAACGTCTTTTCTGTGAGAAAGGTGAGGTAGAAAGATTTCGAATACCCCACCTTATATACACGGCTAATTAGTTTTGAGATTTTGAAGAGAAAGATTATGTAGCGGCAGTATTCGAAGAGTTAACCTAGGACGAAAATTAGTACACAAAATTTGCTTTTTTTTTTACCTGGGTTCGAAGACCAAACCTATATTAATCGGTCGATTCAAAGTAAACATTCTCTTATTCATATGGCGCTGCATGGTCTTCCTATCGTTGTTCATATTTTAAACTACACTGCATAGAACAATGCCTTATATGCGATGATATTGAAACGAGTTTATAGGCACCGCCAAAAATGGCCGCAAAATCAAGTTGTTGTTGTTTTTTAAAACTAAATTACATTTATTAAAATCCATTATTTCTGAGTAACTTTTTTTTCCAGAAAGATAAAACCCTGAATTTTATCATATAGAAAACAGAATAATGTGTAACTTTTTCTACTATTTTTAATTCAATTTTAAATGTTAAATTTTCCCAAAAAGTTAACAATTGTTATTTTTTGTCTTGCACAAAAAACGTACTTAAATATTAAAAAAAAAGGGTTTTTGAAATAATTTATTTATTCATTTATTGTCTAACTAAGATTTAGGATGATTTTCTAAGAGAATATGCAAAAATATTATAATATAAGTACCTGAATTTCAAATAATTCCACTTATTCATATATGTAACCAGATATTTCGCGTCGCCGAAGAGTTCAGATCGACTCTGTTTACGTTTTCTTTCGATGAGACGAAAACTATGGAAGACTAAACAGGCCAAAAAAACTTATTTTTCAGTGACGAAAATTTCAATGTATTATTAAGCTGAGGCTGGCCAGTACCAGATGGGTGACCATTTGTATGAGTTTGGTTTTTAATGTGTATGTGTGTGGGGGCCAGGCTCCCCAAAATGGGGGGAGGGGGCAATTTAAAGCAGAATAAAAAAAAATTATTTCAGCGCTTTTGGTCCACCGTAGTCGAAAGGCGGCAAACGTTTTCAAACGAGATCGAAAAAAATGATGCTATTTTTAACACAAAGGGCACAATATTTATCGAATTTTTTTTTTTTGTATCGATTATTCAAAGCATGCTCTGTTTAATAATGGTCATGCATTATTCGGCTCGCTAAAAAAAAATTGTTAATTTATTTATCAAAAATTTTAAAATGACTTTTTTCGTATAAATATAAAAATTTTTTTTTTTTTGTTTTGCTTAACTTAAATTAATTATTTTACTTAACATATTCACCGAATTTCACACTTCAAAACTCAAAAGCGGGATAATTAAACACAATCGAAGTTCTGATATTCAGACGTCAAAATAAGGTATGCAAACATTTTTTTTTTTTTTTTTTTAATCTATAATTCTGTCCCTTACAACAACACAATATGTTTTGTTCAGTTTCAGATGATTATTTTAAGCATATTTGTTCCCACTTCAAAACAAGGGGGGGTTTTGTAAGCAAAAAAAAATATATATATAAATATCGTTTATGAAAAATAAGTACACTGTTATAAAGTTCATTCTTCTCCTAATAATCGCTGAAAATTTCGTATTGATCGGATAATTACCTGATTTTTGGTAGATTTTTAAAAAGACGGTCCGTCAAAAAGTACTGACCTGCCCCCCCAGTTTTGGCGGTGCCTACGAGTTTAGATTCAGAATCTTTGTCTGGAAATTTGTGGATCCTCAGTGTCATTTTCTCATCGAAATTAATTATATGAATCCGTTTTTTTTTTTTTTTTTTTTTTTTATTCCTGTACATTTTTATGGTGAGAATAAAAATTAATGAGTATCTACCATTTTTTGTTGTTGCTGTTGTTGTTGTTGTTTGTTTGTTTTTTGTTTTTTTGTTTTTTGTTTTTGTTTTTATTTTTTTCGCTTTTTCTCCATCAGCATGGCTTCTGCATGTGTATGTCTTTCTTTTTAATCCAAGTCTTTCGCACAAAACAAACGTAAATGCAAGCCCGTTTACTTTTCACATCTCTAGCGTAATTCTCGCAAATTCACGGGACAGAAACGAGATTTTATGAACTCTTCTGTCAGCCGAAAGATTCATCATATTTTTATGTATATTGCCGGCTTCGATTCTTCCAATATCACGTTCATTTATTATTTTCGGCTCTCCTTTCTTTATTCTTCCCTTTATTCTTTCTTCTTTCTGTTTCTTTTCCTTTTTATTTCCTTAACTGCTCCTCCGTCTCTTTATTTTTGACAAACATAAACATTTCCTTTAAATCATCAAAATGTTTTCAGCAAAAACGGCTTTAAAATAAATAGGACAGATACTTTTAAGTTACAGCCATTCATTCTGCGCGTTTAACGTTGAACACCCAACGTAATCTTGTTATATATTGGAACCTTGCACCAGTAACGTGGCAGCCAACGGAAATAGACCCAGTGCAGCTGGTGTGATAGAGCGGAGTTCAAGTGTTAGCTCCCTATATAAAACGCGTTAGAAATGGTAGCGTCGAATATTAAATTTTCGACAGAGTAGGAAATGACCTTGCGCTTATTGGGCTGAGGTATGGTCCTGAGTAGTCATAGGAGGTCCGTCCTCCCAGATCGTTGTCTTCCATCTTTCGGGTGATTACTAGTATGAATTACGAAAGGGTTACATTAAGTACATGTCGGAACGGCCTAACGTTGAACAGAAATGGACCCAGTGCAGCTAGAGTGATTGACGCGGCGATTTAGAGGTCAGCTCCCTAGACAAAACACTAGAAGCAAGTGTAAATGATTACATACCGAAATGATCATGTATTCGAAGATTGGAACAAGGTTTGGAGGAAAGTAGGTAAACCAAACCTGCTGACAATCTAAGCGAAATTGCCTCGAGACTTGTCCGTTAGTCAACGACTAAAAGGCTAAGTAAGAAAGATAAATAAGAAGGGATTAATATCAGCCTTTCTTTTATAAGTAATTAATTTTAGTCTTTCTCCTTCTGAATGAATTTCTCTCTCTAATAAAACCTTCATTGTTTTCATACATGAATCTTATTCGCATAAGTTAGACAGCCGATGAACGACCATTAGATGATGCAAGAATACAGATCAATGGCCATACATATGTAAAGGTGACGACCAAAGAATGAAGACCAGACTGTGCGGTATGTAAAAAAAGACTTTATTTAATTGAATTATTTCTTGCTCGTTTACTGACGATGACCCACATGTGTACAACTATGTATTTGTGATGAAAAGACAATGTGCTTTCCTTTAATGTCTGCGTGTTATTAAAACGTTACAATCCTACGAAAGCGTTACAAAGATAATAAAAATGCTATTTCAAGCCGAAGCGTGACAAACAAATGAATATGCTACTTTAAAATTGAGCACAACGGACCAACAAAAAATATAGGAAACTTCAACACGACAGAGAGACCCACCGATAAATTCTATAATCTCGTATAGAGAAACGGACGTATGTAAAATCAAACCTACGCGTTTAATGATGAAAGTGTGATTCAGTGGCACAGCGCAAATGGATTTCAAACTAAAGCGTGACGGACTGATCAATCGAGAGGCCTAATTACCGAGTAATAAAGTCTCCCATAAATATTTGAGGACGCATCTAACGGCGGTTTCAGTGGAATCATTTATGTGTTAAGAACATATATAGTAATAAAGAAGTATTTTCTGAAAGAAACTTAATTGAATAACATTTTAGTGTAAATGACATACTGCAAGGAAAAAGGAGGAAAATGCTATTACGTTGTTGCATAATTTCCCGCCGTTTTTGTTTTGTTTCTTTGTTGTTGTTCTTTTTAAGAAAATCAAAGAATTTTAACAGTAAAAGTAAGTTCGTGTAGGGCCCAAGCTCCAAGCTTTTGTGTGAATCCCATCGACTGAAGGTGGCGTGAAATTGTCGCAAAATCACACAATTCATCTTTTCACCGAATTCACTACATGTCTGATGGCCATCTTCCTTCAAAAGAACGCTGAGTTGGTCTTCGTCTATCTTGATTGGTCTTCCGGAGCGAGGGGCGTCATTGAGATCAAAATTACCGTGTTTGAATCTGGTAAACCAATCTCGAACAGCTATAGCGTTTTCTCCATATACGGCACAAATATCTTTGGTCACTTCACTCGCTTTTTGACCTCTATTAAAGGCAAAAAGAAGGAGGTTTCGAAAATGTGATTTTTGTTTATCTACTTGACAATCCATTTGATGGTTCTAAAAAGCGAGAAAAAAATGATATGAGCAAAATACGATGGCCATTATCTTATAGAAAAGAATACATGCATTCTAATGATATATCACACTTTTCCAAATATCAAAACATGTTTTAGAACAAGTTTTTTTTATGAAACTGTGGGAATTGATGCAACAATTTGATAGTTTGAAATCCGGGTTTACAATAACAAGAACGGATATTCTTAACATATGTCAATTCAATCAGTGCGTTTAGTGTTGAATATCATAGTATTACGGAAAAATCTTTTAAAAAATTAAAATCCTATTTCAAACTGTACAACACGCGAATATTGTTTTTTTATGGAAATAGCTCCAGATGAGGCATGAAGTCACTTGGTGTAAGGAACTAAAAAATATCACTTTGGTACCAAAAACAAAACGATAGGATTTATATGAATAGATACCAACCCATAATTTTGACGAGGGTTACATGAGTACACGTCAGGATGACCTGGCAGCAAACGGAAATAGACCCAGTGCAGCTGGCATGATTGAGCAGGGGTCAAGGGTTGGCTACCTATACAAAACACGTCAGAAATGAAAGTGCCGAATGATATGAGAGACATCCTCGACCGACAGAGTAGGGAATGACCTTCCATCTGTTGGGCTGAGGTATGGTCCTCAGTAGTCCTAGGAGGTCCGCCGTCCCAGGTCGTTGCCTTCCCTTTTTCAGGTGGACTAAGTTTATTGCAGAATCTTGAGGCGCCCCTACCGGAAAATGCCGATCGTGCTGCCTGGGCAATTTTAAAAAGCTAGAGTGCTCCTTCTTTAAGGGCGTTGGCTTGACTCTACCCACCTTCCGACCTTGTGTCACATCTTCCTGTGGCGGAAAGGAAATAAATACCTAAAAAATATATAGGAAACTTAAACCTGGCACACGGACCGACCGAGCCACCGACAAACTCTAGAATCTCATATAGAGGGACGGACGACATTAAAATAAAATGAATCCATTTAATTTATGTATTTTAAAAAAAAATGTGGCAGACTGGCTGAGCAACAGGCCTAAATTCCGACGATCAAAGTCTTTCATAGAAGACGCATCTAAAAGCGATTTCAATGGAAATATTCATGTTAAGAAACATATATAAACATAAATGAGTATTTTTTTAAAAAACTTAAGCGAATTATATTTTTTATTATAAATAAAATACTGCAAGGAAAAAAGAGAAAAATGCTAGTTTGAATCAAATATTGTCAAATGGGTTTAGTCTTGAAACCCACTGACGTTTCTCTCTCTTCCTCCCTCCCTCCCTCCCTCTCTCTCTCTCTCTCTCTCTCTCTCTCTCTCTCTCTCTATATATATATATATATATATATATATATATATATATATATATATATATATATATATAGTGTTATAATGGAATAATTCCAGAGGAAATCCGGGTATGAGAGCTCAATGTGGTAAACAGAGCAATAACATAAAAATATAACACGGAAATTACATACATTCGACAATTATGTAATTTCCGTGTTATATTTATATATATATATATATATATATATATATATATATATATATATGTGTGTGTGTGTGTGTGTGTGTGTGTGTGTGTGTGGACAAATTTATGTGTGTGTGTGTGTGTGTGTGTGTGTGTGGGTGGGTGGGTGTGTGTGTGTGTGTGTGTGTGTTTAGACAAGTGTGTTTCTATTTTCCTTCAGAGACACACTTATGAAAATTACAGGCTATATTACTATATTATGACTCTCCATAAGTTCAAGAAACGTTCCGTCATTATCTGGATTCTTTTTAAGTTATTCATTAGACAAAGTTACTGGAATCGAACTTTCTATGTCACGCACACACACACACACACACACACACACACACACACACACACACACATGTATATTCTATATGTGTGTATGTGTGTGTGATAATTATAGAAATAATAATCGGACGTAATAGAAAAGAAAAAAAAGAAAAATACTTTGCATAACAATTCGTCTTTATTTCAAGATTGTTCAAAACAACTGATTTAAACGAAAGCCTAGAAGTCAATAACATGAAAATACATGGTGCATCTGCGACATGAAAATAATGTTTCTGTTTTGATTTTTGTTTTTCTTTGTTTGTATGTTTGTTTGTTTCGAATAAAACATAGACGTTAGTGTAACGTGATCGACTTGAGGGAGCGATTTGCTCCCCATTGGGGAGGTTGAGAGCCCCCAGGACCTGCGAAAGACCGGGTAAATATGCTAAGATTGCTTAATTTAATCCCGGACAACAGCGGATATCGAAATACTTGAATTAAAAGATATAGAGATATATTTTGTTTTATTGTCAAAGCCAGAGATATATTTGTTATTTGAAAAAATAGATGACAAGAAATGTTAGAATAATGACGATGACATTCGTTTGGCCTGAGGAGCACCGGGCCAGGTGTTCTGAGTTTTAGGCAAGGAAAATTGATAGGAGATCATGGGAACAGATATCATTTTTTGCCCCAGATTACAAAACTGGTAATATTGGTGAAGTGCACACACGCAATTTAGATTGGAAAGCCCCCAGATACGTACGGTGATCTGATTGGCTGAGTGGATCTTCCACCCCGAACCGAACCGGAATATATAAGGCCAGTGCCGCTCGAAATTGGACAGATCGGAGAAATTTCCGTGGAATCTCGAGACAATAACCAGCTCTCAACGCCTGACCCCCTCTCCATTCCGCCATTTACCATCTACGAAGGAGAGAGATTTGAGACTTTAAAAACGTGCTTAGAAATGACTTTAAAAGTGTACTAAAAAGTGTATATATCTGTAAAAGTTTGTATTTTTTGTGAAATTAATTTTTAGTAGAATAGAATCAAATTGTCTGTTTTTCTTACTGGGGAATGCAACTTTCATTTTTCCGCTTCCAGAGAAGTCTACGCCGAGGCGTTCAGGACTTAATGTGATAGCCTCCCGGAAAACTAGACATCACGAACTAAAGTCCGAAGACGATCAGGGGCTAGTTGTTTGACCTCACCTCAGTTGTTTCACTTCACATTAGAATTCAAATCATGTGGTGTGTGTATGGTGTAAAAATAGCTTTTGTTATTCTTAGATCATTATAAACTAAAGAGTTCGAAATCATAACAACGATGATCAACACCATTCGACATCCGTAACTTTCCAAAGGGAAATGATTATCCTGGATACTGTCAAACGCATAGGATCGATTGTTAGATGTACAGTGCGGCTGAAGAACTTGAAGGCGTATCAAATGAGATCACGTGATAGAGTAAAGGGATTTTGAAATAGAGTGTCAATTAAATTAAGGCAGTTAACCTTCACCCGTGTGTTAAATAGTGTCTCGTGTTAAATTAATCGCATGCAGTGAATCGTATATAATACTTATTGCGCGTTCTGTATTAAGTGACACAGATGTGTTACTATGTCGAAAAAGTTTATGTATATGACCATAGTCAAGGTCGACCCGGAAGTGCCCTTGCAATTAGCAATTGCACCCAGATGTAGAGAAGAAGCGCCACGCTTTTCTGAAGATTGCGCCACTTACCCTTGATTCGCACCTTAAATGTTATCGAGGCCGGCTGGATAAGTGAAATTAGACGAGAGCCGAACAAAATCACAAGAACATTAACAAGGGCAGCTAATCATGTCAACAGCTTTACTAGTAGGGGTAGTCAAGAGCTTGACTAGCGAAGTTAGTTTACAGCTAGACTAGTGAAGTTAGTCTACAGCTGGATGAAGTAATCCTTAATCGCGTAAACAAGTTTAGTTAGTCAAACAGCAACGAGCGTCCTGTTGCCAGACAGAAATATTCATTTGATCAGTAATTTAACCTGGTCCATAGGCGAGTGGTCACATACAAATCAATATGTGAATAGCGTTCTACAGCATTTCTGAACACAAGAATAGATCTACACTTTGATCTTTACGATCGGATGTAAAGCTGGCCTTGGACTTTATGTAATTGAGTGCTGCTGCGGGAAAATATGACGCAGCGTAGGAAAACCAATTCACCCAATCGTTCACTCTAATCGGAAACAAAAGTATCCGAAAACGGACCCGTCGGCATTCTCTGATAGGAACGTCCCAAGCGACCAACAATAATTCCCTGAATGAAGAAAATATACGAGTGAGACGTTCTTACATTTTTGTTTGTATTTTAGACCTTAAAATGGAAGATCAGTTAGAATTTGCGTTTGATGATTTTTTAATACAAAAAAAAAAATGAAAAAACGACAGAAATCTGGATAAAGGTATGGCATGCGGATGTTACAGAACGGATGTGCCAGAAATCTGTTGCTCGGTCCCGAAAAGAAAGTTTCTCAGAGATGGTCCTCGTTCTGGCCAGCCAAAGATGATCGGCAGCGACCAAGTCATTGTGTAGATTATTCTAAAAAAAAAAATCTTGAAATTCGCAAACGAGAACACTCGCCTTGAAAGTTGCGCAATTCAAGTTCCGTATTTGCAAAAAAAAAAAAAAAAAAAAAACATTTGCGAGTTTAAGCGGGGTTCCAGATTTGGTAGGAACCACTGGTAATTGATTCTTTAACTGTGACAAGATGTAGCTTTTGTAGTTTAGCGAGTTCTCCTATCGCAGAAAGCTGAAAAGTTCAATTAATGTTCTTGGCGAATGATATATCATCCATTGTGTAAGGTTCCCGAACAGAGGGAAATATTAAGGTCTTTCTAGACTAAGGGAAGAAGGATACGAATCTTGAAGAATCCCGATTTAACTTGTAAAGTTGAACGTACAATAAGATTCAGATGTTTTTGCCAACGTTAATATCAATATAGATCCCATAATAGTAGAGGTTTTGAGTTCCTTTTAGTGCCTACTGCAAAAGTACCACGCGGAAATAATTTCCCTAAATCGGATTTTGATCCGATACAAACTGACACATACTGTCGACCGTAAAACTTGTTTGGAATTAAAGCCATGCGCAAATCAATTTTGGCGCCTTTTCTTAAATCTCGTTTGAAACAACGTCTACCGTTATTTCATCTGAAAAAAAGGGGGGGATGTTTTTAATACAACTTCCAGCATGCAACAGTGACGCATTCTAGTAGCGAATTTCCAACAGTAGTTGCACGAGAATGCCGTTTGACAACTAGACAGATCCCAGGCATTCTCAAGATTTCTAAATCGAGCGGTGAAAAATGAATTCCATAAACTCACTTATGTTTCTAAACTTCACGTTCGGTTTTCTCAAACATACAGAAGATAAAAAAAAAAAAGAATGAGCGAAATTTTTAGGCAATCCAATATTTTAAAAACAAAATGATCCACTTAAAGGGTTAAGGACAAAGAAAATGACATTTTGTACGAAAGAATATTAAGAATCATTATGATTAAACGCAGATCTATATCTACTCTTGCCTCTCTTTGCCGTAGGCGAGAAGGTGAACAAACAAAAGCGTCCAATTGTTTTGTTTTCTTTTTTTTTTTTTTTTTTTTTTTTTTTTGAATAAACCAAAACCACCAATAGTTTATCTTCTTTTGGTGTGAACAAAAAGGAAATAAAGACAGAAATACCGTCGACAAAGTGAAGGACGCCGACTCATCTCTCTAGGTGCGCACCTGCTGCTATAAACACTCTCACCTATCCTCGCGCATCTGTCAGTCAGTATGTGTGTTAGTACTGTGTGTTTGGGTGTGTAAAGTGCAGAGCTGTATAGTGTGTGTAATCGTAGCGGGTGAATATGTATTTGTTGAAGGATGGGATAGCGGTGGCTTGTGATGAGAAGGCACCAGTGGCCAAAGCAATGGGCGAACTACCATTCTTTGGAGATCAATGTCTCTTTCTAATAATCTAACTTCAGCCAATAAAAACATATATTTTCTACGTACAACCAACAGGCAATTTTATTTATTAAGCCAAACGACCGCTAATATAGCATAAAATGTTTTGTTTAATTCCCCAGCATAACAGTTTTGCTCCACTTTTGTGTCGCCTTCTGAATTTTTTTATTCAATTTTCACCCCAAACAATGCCACTTTGATGTAGGAGCTACTATCAGGGCCATAAGTTGCAGGGATATTAGCAGCAAGATGTCTGTTCACATTAAACTTGAACTTCTGCATGTCAGTACGGTTGAGAAAGAAGAATTCCGGAAGGGAGTTCCAAAGTCTAGCAGTTCTGGGAAGAAACTATTGGAGTAGAAGGCTTTCATACATCTAGGGATCGCTACTGTGTGGGGGTGGGATTTTGTTGCTTTCCGTTGTCGGGGGCATTTACGTCGAGAGGGTATAAGTGCTTGTAGTTCGTCAGAGCATTTACCGTTAAAATACTTGTAGAACAGACAGAGGGATGCAACATTTCGTCGATAGGACAAAGGTTGAAGCTTAAATGACAGTTCAGGGTCTATCAGATTGACGACTCTCTTTTGAGCCCTGTTCAGGAGTAAAAGACTAGTATCAGATGCTCCAGCTCAAATATGACAACAATACTCCGTACATGGGCGAATGGTTGCCTTGTAGAAGTACATGATACTTTCAGGCATAAGTGGCTTTCTAGCATGGTAGAGAGAGCCTGCCTTCCTCGCGGGGCACCTTTGTGGCCTTCGGGCCAAGATCGAGGTGTAGTGTCTGTTCCGGCAGATACTGCAAGCAAAGACCATTGCCCTTGTGGCAATCTTCTGGTCCATGTAGGGGCAACCCTACAGGGGCCAGCTGGCAAATCATTATCCACCTCCCATTTCCCACCTCTCGGGAGCTGGTCCCATTTTCCCTTCCTCTCCCTCCCCTCTCCACATTAAAAAACGGCCTTATTTGCTCAGTGGGGAAGCAAATAAATACAGCTCACCTTCCTCGCAGCGGTCCTGGCAATGCTCTCAATGTATTAGTTCAAACTCGTGATCCCTGTGAACGTTAAGCCGAGGAGTTTAAAAGAAGTACTTTCAAGTAACGTATCTTTAGCCATTGCTATTGGTGGTTGAGAAAGGTTTCTTATAATTATTGAAGCTTAGTCTTAGCAGCATGGAATGTGACCATCCATTTATGCCCCTAGTCCATTACAGATTGGAGGTCTTCCTCTAGTGTTTCTGCCATGTCTTTAGTGTTTTTCCCTGGTGTTTCTTGCCATTTCCAAATGAACTTAATTATAATGATACTAAACTTTATATCTAGAATCCTTACTCCAGTTTTAATTAAAATGCATTATATGATTTTCATGATAGAAAAGGGTATCAAATTAAAGGCTTAAGCTTCAGAGGTCTTAAAAAGAACGTTTACCATTAACACACAACGCTTCAAGAAGAAAAAGATTTTATTTCGTTAATTTTGCATGGCTAGCACGACATTCCTGCTGATGACTGTTTTTATTTTTTATTTTTAAATATCGAGCCGTTATCAAGAGCCATGGACTAACAATAACACTCCCGCGCGCAGAATTCCACCAAGAAAAAGAAGAAAATACTCTTCATTGATAAGGATGTGTAGCATCGAAATATACCTGGTATAAGCAAATAAATTTGTTTATATAAAAAAATGCGTTATTTTTAGCTTCCAAAACGTATCCATTTATATACGTAGTTATTTTCAATTTTTAATTAGCAGACAACGCTTTAAGTTTTAAGAAGAAAATATTATCTTTCGTTATATATATATATATATATATATATATATATATATATATATATATATATAGAGAGAGAGAGAGAGAGAGAGAGAGAGATGGATAGAGAGAGAGCGAGAGAGAGAGAGGAGAGAGAGTTGATCTTGTCTGTCTAAGTTAAGAACGACCTCTACTCTATTATCTTTTAGTCTATAGACTTGAAACTTGATATATAGGGGGTTTTAACCTGTGGAACAAATTTGATTTTATATTTAGCCGGAAAATATCTGCTAGGAGATCAGAATTAAAAAAAATGGAGTTTTGATATCCATCTGTTATTAGCTCAGACGGTAACAAATAAAGCTGGAGCACAAAATGTTTTGGTTTCAATTCTAGCTGATAGCACCCCAAAACATTCTTTTTTTTTTTTTTTCATAAACTTTTGAAATGACCACTATATATTGGTTCCAATATAACAACCAATGGAAAATTAGCTCTGTAATAATACGAAACTTGCATATATTAAAATATCATATTTAATCGTATTTTTAACCGGGCAACGCCGGGCGGCCTACTAATGTGTGTGTGTGTGTGTGTGTGTGTGTGTGTGTGTGTGTGTGTGTGTGTGTGTGTGTGTGTGTGTGTGGAGAGAGAGAGAGACGTGTGGCTGAGTGTGATGTAAAAAAAAAAGAAAGATAAAAATGCTTGTGTATGTAACTTTGCATGCACAGGTTTATGCATATGTAGGTATGCTTCATCTATGTATATACGGTATTGTGCAGAAGAACGCTCATCGTTCGCAGAACTCATTTCTAGATTTATTATTGAAGACAAAATCAAATCATCGTACATTTTTCCTGATGATAAAGAAATTGGTAATTCTTTCGGCGAACATTATTTTAAGTAGAAAAACTCCATGTCAATCCAAATCACGTCCCCTTTTCCCAACACTTTGATTATTTACAGATGTTTTAATGTTATTCATTCGCTCTCGCTTTGGTCTTTCTGTTCGCAAACTGAATATTGTTCTTCTCGAACCAACCGTGATAAGAAAATCTCGCTTGTTAATTTAATTACAAATCAGGCCCCTCGAATTTCGCGCGGTCAGCATTGAATGTGAGATATTGTCTAGAAGCAAACAATTTTAGTAAACGGGATCAGGAAAATTGTGCTATAGTTATTTAATAAAGCGAAAAAAAAAAGACGCTATTGCTTTTAGAATCGATATTTAAACTTTGAATGTTACACTAGCGGTACCTGTGGAAATTCCACAGGAGGACTCATTCATGTGTAATATATTGCTGTTGGCATTCTGTAGATGCTCAGTATGAATGGAAACACTGATATTATTGTAGCTTTTTTGTAAAAACTGCAAAAGTATTTAGCTAAGCTAGCATGAACGCACAACAAAAACCCCGGTGGTAAAGTTCGCTTAAATATGATATTTTAATTCTTGCAGATTTCGTATATATTATTATAGAGTTAATGTTCTATCCATTTTTATATATTATAAAGTTGCGATTTCAAAATATATATATATATATGTATATATATATATATATATATATATATATATATATGTGTGTGTGTGTGTGTATATATATGTATATATATATATGTGTGTATATATATGGGTATATATATATATATGTGTGTATATATATATATGTATGCTTGTTTTTTTTATCCTTCAGGGAGACTAGCCGCCCTCCTCACCAAACAAGTCTGGTGGGGGAACCAGTTTAGTCGCCGGTGACCCGACCATGAGGCAGGAAGTACTGGGTTACATGGTACCAGTAGCATATGACATGACCTGACCAAAGGGCGAATGAACTCTTTTTCTGGGTCAACGGCCAACTAGCACCGTGTATATTTGTGTGTGTGTGTGTATAATTGTATTGGGGTAGAGAGGGCTCCCGTAAGCCGTGGTGAAGGCAACCTTTCTAGGAGAAGCAAATCTCTGATTTAAAAAACCATAAAGCGGAAGACCAGTACCCGCATTAAGCTGGTCTGCAGTTTAATTTGTTGCTGGCTATCTTGCTCTTGCTTGTTGCTGGATCTCAACATTTTGAACCGAGAGAGAGACTTAGCTGTCGTACAAAGCTAAGACTCTGTAACATCATCTTTGTATAGATACTCCCTCAGGCATTTGGGCTCATGGACTTTAAGTGTCTGAGGGAGTGGCACTCGTCTAACAAGACGTTGCAATCATCATCATATATGTATGCGTATATATATGTATGTGTATATATATGTGTATATATATATGTGTGTATATACATGTGTGTATATATATGTGTGTGTATATATGTGTGTGTATATATGTATATATGCATATATGTGTTTATATGTATATATATGTATATATATATATATGTGTGTATATATATGAGTATATATATATGTATATATATGTATATATATGTGTGTATATATGTGTGTGTATATATATGTATATATATGTGTGTATATATATGTGTGTATATATATGTGTATATATATATGTGTATATATATGTGTATATGTATATATATGTGTATATATATGTGTATATATATTTGAATATATATATATGAATATATATGAATATATATGTATATATATATGAATATATATATATGAATATATATAAATATATATATATGAACATATATATATGAATACTAGCTGCACCCTGCCACGCGTTGCTGTGGCTCAAATTGGCGCAATGGAAAAAGTTCCAAAATGAGAAAAAGCATGTTTCTTATAGGTTTAATTTTCCATTTTGCATGGGTACACAGTTTTTGTTGTTCTTTTTTCTTAGCTGATATAGAGATTTTCCGGTTTGGTGACTCTTGAATACGTAACATAAATTGTGCATGTGAGAAAACAGTCAGTGTGTAACTGTAAGGCCCACAATTGTAAAGATTTTTCCCTGTGCTTTGTTGATGGTTATTGCAAATGTCAATAAAATTGGAAAGTGCAATTTCCTAAAGTATAATGATGTATCCGGTGGAATCATAGGAATGCATGGAATGAAGATCTATTCATCTGTGAAAGGTCCTGTTAAGATTGTTGTTTCTATGATATTGTTTGTTAATTTTTTTTTACTGCAAGCTATGTGCCATTGCAAAGGTTGGATTGGTTTAAATTTCACAACATGATAATTAGTACACCAAATGTCAGTTGCAATACATTTGGTGGCATCCCTAGCAAATATAGCTGTTGGATAATTAACCACTTTATCTGCTTTCACAACAGTGTCGATGGATTTGTATTTGACTACCTCACTTGGAATTTTACATTGAATAAAAGCGTTAAGTTCATGGGCATCTTTGTATTGACCTGCAAGAGTAGCTCATTCACTCAGTCAAATGGAATTCTTATAATTTGAATATCTGTAAAAACCTTTTAAACTAACTATTCTTTTGATGAAATAAAATTACAGAAATTACAGAAGTTAAAAGTCAAAGAATTTTGCCCTTAACTCTGATCAGCTGGCACTTTTTCGTACCCAATTTCCCACAAGTGATGCAAAAGTTTTTGTGCGGATCGAACAGTCTGCAACTGGACATGCATATTTTGAGTTAAGTTTAATATCTTCACATGGAACAAAAAAGTAGAGTATTTGAGGCAAGCATTTATTTCATCTGCTGGTGTTGATTGAAGAATAACAGGTAACATTTGTCTGAAATCTCCTGCAAGCAATATTACTGCATTCCCAAATGGTCTGACATTGCCACGCAAATCTTGCAAGGATCGACCAAGAGCCTCAAGTGATTTTTTTGTGTACCATTGTGCATTCATCCTAAACAATAAGTTTGCATTTCTGCAATATTTTTCCCCATATTGGATGTTTTGGAGATGTCGAACATGAGATTTTTGAAAAATTGAATGTTTTAAAGTAGAATAAATAATTCTTCTACTTGGCAGCAAGGTCGCAGGTATTCCTCATGCAGCAAGGGCTAAGGCTATGTCATTTTGTTACCAAATGGCTGCCAAAATCAATTTAATTAGAAAGGTTTTACCAGTTACTTCTGGTGCTGTTCAAGGTAGCAGTAATTTCCAAATAACTTCTATTCTCACATTCAGTAAATTAGGTGATTAAAATAGGATTTATCCATGTTTTGACAATGCCTTATTCACTGTAATCAATTTAGGAGACTAAAATAGGATGAGGGATTAGAGATGGACAGATAGAGAGGAAGATATATAGATAGAAAAGAGAAAGTGAGAGGAAAATAGAGAAAGAGAAGGAGATAGAGAGATAAAGGGATTGATAGATAAACAGAGAGAGGGGGAGAGTTAGAAACAGAGAGGGATGAGACAGAGGAAAGGAGAGAGATAGAGGGAGTTAGAGAGAGAAAGGGGCTCAAAGAGAGATGGAGAGGGTGATATAGAGAGAAAGATAGATTGAGAGAGGGAAAGGGAGAGATGGATAGAGAGAGATATTAAGAGAGGAAGAGAGAGGGGGAGAGAAACAGAAGGTGAACTACACTTCACCGTTTGTTTCCTCGTTCAGTAGAGAAGAAATCTTTCGAGACTGAGGCAATTTTAATGTTTTGTTATTATCCAGAGTACCCCTTTTGGGGGGGGGGCTAGATTTTCCTCATATTAGAAACCGACCAGGTTATCGGTACTTTCACTTAACAAATTAATAAAAGAAAAACATATTGTAAAATTTGAATTCAACATGAAAATACTATTTTAAAAAATAGAACGATAACATAAGTGCATAAGTGCCACTGTATGTACACCTTGGGCGTTGAGTTCCATGGCGACCAGCATAATTATTTAATGGTCGCTCCCTTAGCCACCCCCCTAGTCAAGGCTAATGCATGCGCACGTAACATTTTATTATTTACTGACGTTTGCTTAGTAACTAAACGATTTATTGATAATTTCGTAACCCTTAAACGCATGCCGGAAGATTTAAATTGGTTCATTATTGTTGTGATGAAAAAAAAAGTTTCATTCAACACAAAACCAAAAACATATATTAATGATAAATGATTTATTATTCTATTCATTGAAATTTACTAATTTTTAAGTAAAAAAGTAAAAAAAAAAAAAAGTTAATTAGAAAAATAGTTGCTTATGTGCGCATAAAAAACTTGTTTTTTTTTTTTTTGTTTTTTTTAGATTAGGTCCACCTTATAATCACCCCCCAACCTCCTCATCTTAAGAACAGCTTCCGGAATAAACACCACTTTTGGAGGGGGGGGCTATTTGCAAAATTTAACTGATATTTGTTGTCAGCATACCCACCCGAAAATACTATTTAAAAAAAAGGAAGGGTTCAGTGCCCGTGGTAGAGAAGTAGATTTATTTATCAATAAAAGTTCTCATTTAAAAAAGAAAATTGTGGAGGTGGACCTAAATGTAAATATTTACCCAAAAAATCATCCCGAAGTTTATTACAAAAACGTTTTGTTTTCGCACTATTCAACAATTTGTTCATCCGCGCATGTAAATTAAAAAATATTTGTAAAAGTGAGAAGTTATCAGTACATGATTTAGTTTTTTTTTTTTTAATTTATTTATTTATTTATTTATTTACAATAGGTCCACCTCCACAAATGTTAAGAACGGCTTTCAGAATAAACACCCTCAACCTCTCCATGTTAACAACGGATTTCGGAATAAACACCATTGGGGGGGATATTTAAAAAAAAAGTCGATAAAAGTCGTCATTTAAAAAGAAATTTAAAATCAAATGTTTGTAAAAG